>NC_134265.1:63963396-64093396 GCF_031893055.1 Leptodactylus fuscus
TCATGTTTTCCTATTTGAAATGACATTTCAAATTTTGGAATTAATTTTTTTTCACAGAATTATGGTTTTTAACTTAAAACTTACAATGGTTGTCCTGGAAGAAATTAAAAAAAGAAAAAAAAAAATACAGTGTCAATGTATTGATCCAGAGTTATCTTCCGTATTTTAACCTATTTTCCCACTGCAGACATCAGAGTCTGTATGTCACAGCTGGTTCAATGTCAGTATACAGCTTACCACTGGGATTTCTATTATTAGAGATTGAATCTTTACACAAGGCACTGTAGTAATGTGTTCAAGGTGATATATTTCATGATAAATCGCATTGAAGGTTCTAATTCAAAAACTGGGACAAAAATAGTTTCTGATTCAAACCACAACTTGAATGGGTTTTCTGGCCCAACAATATTTTTTATACAATGTTCATCAGTATAAAAAATGCTGTTGGGGATGGAAAACTCATTTAACTTGCTAAATAATGAACAATTTTTGTACGAAGATGTAAATTCCCGCTTTATTCTGAATCACTTCTTAGACTTCAATGCCACGTCTGTAAAATTATAACCTAACCTTATTAGCACTAAAATTATCCCTTGTGCAGTAGATGAGCTGTTGGGAGATATTAGATGTATCTGCAATTTGTCTATCATATGTGTCAAAATACACACAGTCACTGCATAGAAACACAGAGGAGTCATAGAACCTCATAGTATAAATCTAGACAAATTTAACATGACTTTTAACCCACTAAGGCCCCCACGTTGCGTAGAAGCTGTTTATTTGTTGCAGATTGTGCTGTGATTTTTTTGAGACAAACCCAGAAGTGGCTACAAAAATAGAAAATATAAAGGAAGAACTTATACTTCTTCCTTACGCTCAATTCCCACCTGGCTTTGGCTAAAAAAAAAAAAAAAAAAAAAAAACAGCAAAATCTGCACTTCTAAAAGTGCCTCATGTAAATTCAAAAGTTATGCAAAAAGCAATGCTTTAATAATGATGCTTCATTTGCTGACTAGGTGAAATTATTCCTCCCCATTGGTTAGACAATGTTGTAAGGCAGGGGTGCTCACACTTTTTCAGTGTGGGAGCTACTTTATTAGCTGACTAAGGCAAAATATCTACTAGGGCAGGACCGGGCCTATGGGTGGGCTTGTTGGCGGGGCAGGCATGTCTGTAGGCGGGGCAGGCATGTCTGTAGGCGGGGCCGGGCATGTGGGCGGGGCCTGGTGGATCCTGAGAGCAGGAGACAGCGGCGTTCTGTGGCCACCCAGGGATCCCCGGTGTCTGTTTGTTCACAGCGCAGGCTGAGAGTTATCTCTGGAGACTGTTAGGCTGGGGCTGTGGCAGCCCCGCCTGCCAGTGTCCGGAGATGACTCTCAGCCTGCACTGTGAACAAGCAGACACCGGGGATCCCTGCATCCCGCAATCGACCCATATGTCCTTTGCGATCTACCAGTAGATCGCGATCAACGTATTGGGCACCCCTGTTGTAAGGGAACCTAATATGTATCTCTCCTTATTTAGTATTATAAGACAAGTGACGTAACACACTACACCCAGGTAATCAGATCAACTAATTGTAGTTTGCTAAGAAATGCTCGGTCAATGTAAATTATTTCTTATGTAAGCACAAAGATAACATTGAGTTTACTGCAAGGTCGTTGTCAGGCCTGGAAGCACATATAAGTTTTGGGGTTTTTTTGTCTCCAAACCTTTGTAATGTAAAATACATTTACTGTGCATTATTTCATCTGAATTGCTCTATATTTCTAGTGATATATAGTAATATCTATTGTGGTACTTCATAGTATCCTGTCCATCAAACAATCAATGCTGCCACTAGCTTGTTGAAGAATACAGAAAGTGTGAAGAAGAGAGAGCAGGAAAACTGCTGAGAGTGTTAGATGGGAAAACCTTTTTAGGTAAGTAGTTGTTAATTACTTTAAGCAGGGATATCAATTAGGCTGGACAAAGACTTACCCTCTGCTTCTCAGAGAGAAAACCTAGCAAAGGTTTCCTCATTATTAACAATACAAGGTACACATCCTGATACAGATTTCCAGTAATTAGAAAATCATGTCACTCACCTCTCCATGGTGTTCTCTACCTTATCCAGGCCAGAGATAAGAACAATTGTTTAGGCTTAGGACAAAGCATCACTGAATATTGATGAGCTTATTAAATTGCATCCCTCTTCGTCCAACACCATTTGAAGTCTGCATCAGGAAATGTACCTTTTATTGTTACTGCCCATGCAGGTCTTTCTCTCTAAGAAGCAGAAGCCTGTGTCCACCCTAAAAGATATCCAAGTTTCTTTTACTGAGGATACAGCAGAAGCTGTACTGTATTCTGTTGAGCATAGTTACATAGTTACATAGTAGATGAGGTTGGATAAAGACATTAGTCCATCAAGTCCACCCTATAACTCTACAATCCCTACAGTGTTGATCCAGGGGAAGGCAAAAAACCCCATGAGGCTTATGCCAATTGCCCTATTTCAGGGAAAAAAATTCTTTCCCGACTCCAATTTGGCAGTCAGTATAGAAACCCTGGATCAACGTGTCCTTAAAATCTAGAGTCCATAACCTGTAATATTGTTCTCTTCAAGAAAGGCATCCAGGCTCTCATTGAACCTGTTTAATGAATCCGCCATCACCACTTCCTGGGGCAGAGAGTTCCAGAGCCTCGCTGCTCTTACTGTGAAGAATCCCCTTCTATGTTTCTGGTGAACCTTCTCTCCTCCAGACGTAGAGGATGTCCTCTTGTCACCGTCACTGGCCTAGGAGTAAAAATATCCTTAGAATGCATAACTAACAAAGCCTCATTCTAATGACATATAGAAACCTATACAAATTAAACACTCTAAAATTCATATTCCGTTTTATTGACATTTGTATTTATTGGCATTCCATGTGCATTAACCCCTTCCCGCCGATGGCATTTTTTGATTTTCGTTTTTGTTTTTGACTCCCCTCCTTCTAAACCCCATAACTTTTTTATTTCTCTGCTCCCAGAGTCATATGAGGTCTTAATTTTTGCGGGACAATTTTTTCTTCATGATGCCACCATTAATTATTCTATATAATGTACTGGGAAGCAGGAAAAAAATTCAGAATGGGGTGGATTTGAAGAAAAAATGCATTTCTGCGACTTTCTTACGGGCTTTGGTTTTACGGCGTTCACTGTGCAGCCAAAATGACATGTCCCCTGTATTCTGTGTTTCGGTACGGTTCCAGGGATACCAAATTTATATGGTTTTATTTACATTTTGACCCCTAAAAAAAATTCCAAAACGGTGTTAAAATTTTTTTTTTCTAAAAGTCGCCATATTCCGACGGCCGTAACTTTTTTATACATAGGTGTACGGGGATGCATAGGGCGTCTTTTTTTGCGGGGCCAGGTGTACTTTTTAGTTCTACCATTTTCGGGAAATGTTATTGCTTTGATCACTTTTTATTCAAATTTTTATCAGAATTAAAACAGTGAAAAAACGGCGGTTTGGCACTTTTGACTATTTTTCCTGCTACAGCGTTTACCGAACAGGAAAAATATTTTTATAGATTTGTAGAGCGGGCGATTTCGGACGCGGGGATACCTAACATGTATATGTTTCAGTTTTTAACTACTTTTATATTTGTTCTAGGGAAAGGGGGGTGATTTGAACTTTTAATACTTTTTATATTTTTTTATATTTTTTTTAACTTTTTTTTTTATTTTTTTTTTGCATTTATTAGACCCCCTAGGGGTGTTGAACCCCAGGGGGTCTGATCACTAATGCAATGCATTACAATGCTAATGCATTGCAAAAAATCATCATCTCTTTTGCAGGCTGTATACACCAGCCTGCAAAAGAGAGAATTTGCAGACTGGCTGGGAGCTCCAGGAGCCGGCGATCCCTGCCAAAATGGCGGCGCCTTTGACAGCAGCGCCGGAGGGGTTAATGCCTCCGATTGGTCCGGGGACCGATCGGAGGCATGAGAGCCGGTTGTCTACTGCTTAAAGCAGTAGACACCCGGCGGCTATGACGGCCGCCCGGCTCCCGGGCGGTCGCCATAGTTACAGACCCGACACGCGCCGTACTATTACGGCGCATGTCGGGAAGGGGTTAAACATGTGAAAGATGTTTCTGAATATCTATTTTCATAGGCCATATTTTGGGAAACTTCAATTTGTCTCTTTTTTGCAGAATATTTGCTGTTTGCACTTCCATACAAAATGACTACTTGCAGGAATTTAATTTTCACTCATCACTCTCAGTAATTTCTCTAATGTTTTACTAATTTGATATGCTAATGTTCAATATGTCATCACATATCATGTATATAGTACAAATGTATATACATGGATAATAATCTTGAGGAGAATATTAAACTTTCAGAAAGTAAATACATTAGGAGTTATCTCCAATACCAAGAAGTCAGTGAACTTGAGGACAATATTCTTGCACAATCCTAATGTAATCATTTAGTTTATATGTCTTTATTCCTTATTTTCCCTTAGCGTCAGCAAGATTTTTTTTTAAAAAAAAGCTGTTTTATAATTCTCAATGAACTGTGAAATTCGCTCTGTAAGCAGCAATCTCAAGCTAGGAAAGACTAATATAATGTGTCTAGTCTTAACTCAAAAGTAAAACGTTACAATTTAGCTTGGTGTATGATAGGCAGATCCTTCAGTTAGCTTAAAGAGGACCTTTCACCATTTTTCCCACATGCAGTTCTATATACTGCTGGAAAGCTGACAGTGCGCTGAGTTCAGCGCACTGTCGGCTTTCCCGATCTGTGCCCGGTGTGAAGAGCTTACAGTCCCGGTACCTTAGCTCTTCTATGGTCAGAAGGGCGTTTCTGACAGTTGGCCAGAGACGTCCTTCTTCACAGCACAGCCAATCGTGCTGTGCTGTGAGAGCCGAGAGGAAGGGGGCGTTCCTCCCGGCTCTCACAGAACAGCGCGATTGGCTGTCAGACAGGCTAACTGTCAGAAACGCCCTTCTGACCATAGAAGAGCTACGGTACCGGGACCGTAAGCTCTTCACACCGGGCCCACATCGGGAAAGCCGACAGTGCGCTGAACTCAGCGCACTGTCAGCTTTCCGGCAGTATATAGAACTGCCTATGGGCAAAATGGTGAAAGGTCCTCTTTAAACAGTGTCACCAAACTTCATGTTTGCCTTTAAGACCTGAAAAAAAATTAAGATACAGTAGTTTATTACTGGTAGATCCATTGTTATATCCTGTTCAGTATACAGTCCTATGAAAAAGTTTGGGCACCCCTATTAATCTTAATCATTTTTAGTTCTAAATATTTTGGTGTTTGCAACAACCATTTCAGTTTGATATATCTAATAACTGATGGACACAGTAATATTTCAGGATTGAAATGAGGTTTATTGTACTAACAGAAAATGCGCAATATGCATTAAACCAAAATTTGACCGCTGCAAAAGTATGGGCACCTCAACAGAAAAGTGACATTAATATTTAGTAGATCCTCCTTTTGCAAAGATAACAGCCTCTAGTCGCTTCCCGTAGCTTTTAATCAGTTCCTGGATCCTGGATAAAGGTATTTTGGACAAACAATTCAAGTTCAGTTAAGTTAGATGGTCGCCGAGCATGGACAGCCCGCATCAAATCATCCCACAGATGTTCAATGATATTCAGGTCTGGGGACTGGGATGGCCATTCCAGAACATTGTAATTGTTCCTCTGCATGAATGCCTGAGGATTTGGAGCGTTGTTTTGGATTATTGTCTTGCTGAAATATCCATCCCCGGCGTAACTTCAACTTCGTCACTGATTCTTGAACATTATTCTCAAGAATCTGCTGATACTGAGTGGAATCCATGCGACCCTCAACTTTAACAAGATTCCCGATGCCGGCATTGGCCACACAGCCCCAAAGCATGATGGAACCTCCACCAAATTTTACAGTGGGTAGCATGTGTTTTTCTTGGAATGCTGTTTCTTTTTGGACGCCATGCATAACGCCTTTTTTTTATAACCAAACAACTCAATTTTTGTTTCCAAAATGAAGCTGCCTTGTCCAAATGTGCTTTTTCATACCTCAGGCAACTCTATTTGTGGCATACAGCTTCTATTTGTGCAAAGTGCGCTGTATAGTTGACCGATGCACAGTGACACCATCTGCAGCAAGATGATGCTGCAGCTCTTTGGAGGTGGTCTGTGGATTGTCCTTGACTCTTCTCACCATTCTTCTTCTCTGCCTTTCTGATATTTTTCTTGGCCTGCCACTTCTGGGCTTAACAAGAACTGTCCCTGTGGTCTTCCATTTCCTTACTATGTTCCTCACAGTGGAAACTGACAGGTTAAATCTCTGAGACAACATTTTGTCTCCTTCCCCTGAACAACTATGTTGAACAATCTTTGTTTTCAGATCATTTGAGAGCGGGCTGTCCATGTTCGGCGACCATCTAACTTAACTGAACTTGAATTGTTTGTCCAAAATACCTTTATCCAGGATCCAGGAACTGATTAAAAGCTACAGGAAGCGACTAGAGGCCGTTATCTTTGCAAAAGGAGGATGTACTAAATATTAATGTCACTTTTCTGTTGAGGTGCCCATATTTTTGCACCGGTCAAATTTTGGTTTAATGCATATTGCGCATTTTCTGTTAGTACAATAAACCTCATTTCAATCCTGAAATATTACTGTGTCCATCAGTTATTAGATATATCAAACTGAAATGGCTGCTGCAAACACCAAAATATTTAGAACTAAAAATGATTAAGATTAATAGGGGTGCCCAAACTTTTTCATAGGACTGTATATACTAGATATATAGACTGAGTAGTTACAAGCTACTCTCTTTGGTAACACATTGTCTACCTACCCATTTATAGTAGGTCCTGTGATTGAATGAGCTACTTTTTCTTTTTTTTGAGATTGTGAGCCCCACAGGTTTTTGTAGAATGGGAGGAAATCCACACAAACACGGGGAGAACATACAAACTCCTTTCAGATGTTGTTCCTAGAGAGATTCTAACCCAGGACTCCAGCACTGCAAGGCTGCAGTGCTAACCACTGAGCCACCTTGTTGCCCCACTGATAAGTCATACCTTGTTCTGCATATTAGGTTTCTAGCCTGTAGTTAACTTTAATAGAACCTGTCATGTTCAACAGTTTGTGCTGAAGGCAGCGGTTTCAAGACAACAATGCTGTGCAAATCGGTGAGTGGCTTATGGTACCCCTTCCCCCCAAGGTCTTTACACAATCCCGCATGGGGTTGCAAGTCACCCATACTTTCGGAAACAGTGTCCTAGAAAGACCTTTTAAAGCCAGTGTATCTAAAGAAAGACTATGTTTAACTAAGAAAGCCTAGTGTCTAAACACTACTAAACCTGCAGTTCACTATATATCACCTTAATAATAGTAATAAGTAAACCTAAAGTCTATAATAAGGGAAGTTACAATATAGTTTCTTTTTTTTTTTTTTTTTTTTTTTTTGGGGGGGGGGGGGGGGTCACAATTTTGGAGGGCATTTAGATGCAGTTTTGTAAGCCATAATCAGATGTGGATCTAATAGGATGGAAGTCCTTCCTTTTTATTTTCCATTCCTTTTGACTCAAAAAACTGCAGTAAACACTAACACAAGACCTGGAATCACACAAAAATCACTGAAAGGGATAAGAACAAATAATCCTACTAATATTATAAATGTGAAAGTTTGGATGTTTGTGTGTTTGTTATTCAATCACGCAAAACGGCTGAATGAATTTGATGAGATTTGGCGCATAGATAGTTTGTAACCTCGATTAACACATAGAATACTTTTTATGCCGGTCAATGACATGGCTTCACGACTGTTATGAATTTATGTTCATATACTATATTACGTTGCTCTTAACTCAGCTTTTGAGAAAGCCAGGGCTGTTATCTCTCAATTGTAAGCACACACGAACCCTAAGTGGTTTGTGTACACATATTTGCATATTATCTGATCTGCCAAAACACCTTTAATCTAAATTGAAGTTTGCTAATATTAAAAATGCGGGGAAAAAGAAAATCTAATTTGTTGCAAAATTCCAAAACGACAGCTGTGAAGGTAGCCAGAAGTCACAGAGCTCTCCTCAAGTGGAGCTGACGGGGATCAATGGCGCCAACAACACGCTCATCATATGGTGTCCCAGTGAGCTGATGAGATACCAGAACAATCACAGGCACAGCGCAAGGAATAAGTTCAGTGGCAGTTCAGCTTAACAGCTGCCGAAACGCTGGAGCAGGTAGATCATCAATGTCAACAACACACTCATTATATGGAGTCCCATCGAGCTGCTGAGATGCCGGATCAATCACAGGCACGATGTGAGGAACAAGTTCAGCAGCAGGAAAGCTTAAGAGCTGCCAAAATGCCGGAGCAGGCAAACCATCGATGCCAACAACACGCAGACGAAGTCGCGGGCAGAGACACACACACAAATGACATACAAAATGCACAAGTGCAAAACTGGGCAATTTTTATAGGGCTACTACACAAACAAAAAATGAAATATACCCATGCGAAGCTGGGTCCTTCTGCTAGTCATATATAAAATGTTAAGACTATCTACATTACATGTGTCCAAGCATGATGTCCAGAGACGGAGAGTGTGCTCCATGTCTTTATATGGGCAGACACATGAACGTGTCCAACACAAAACCTGTCTTTACTGCCCAAAACGACCAACCACATCGCAGCTTCATTTCTTATAGCACTCTGAAAAAATTTAAGCTGTTCTATGATTGGGCAACCAAGACAGTTCTTTCTTTAGCCAGTTTGATAAATATGATCCTTAGTCTTTTGTCATTAATGGTAATTCAATTTTATGAGACAAGATGTGGATCCAAAAAAGGAATACTATTAAGGAAAAATTTACTTTTTTACATATCTATTTCCTAATTTGACTTCAAAAACCACATCCAATAACTGCCACAATGAGACTGTGTGATATTCCAGCTTTATACTGTTTGACAATATTCTGTAAATGAACTGTATGGTTTAGAAATCTACCACAAGTTCCCCCTATGCCTGCTGTGCAATTGGAGCCCATAGTTTTTGCCTGAACTTAGTACTGTGTAGCCATATGCCTAAACAACGGCTGTAGTATGCGGGCTACTGAAGAGCTATAAAGAACTGTGAAAAGTAATAAGAATCATAGGGTTTTTACATCTTAGGGTAAAACTCTCATAGCGGACAAACTGTGTTTTTTCCCACCGTGCTTTTCACAGAAAGTCCGCAGACGTTTCTATAGGTATAATTGACATTGGATTCGCTAGTATTCCATCCACTTTGCAGGGACTGTAAAATGCTGCAGTTTACACCACATGGGGAACCGGCCTAAAGATGAGTTCACATTGAAATTTTTTCAGGAGGTTTTAGAGGTAAAATCCACCTCAAATTCTGCCTCAAAAATGCCTCCCATTCATTTAAATGGGAGTAAGTAGAAGATTTTTTTGAAGAATAAGAAAAAATTGGGCACTCACCAAAAAATCTGCGGTAAAAATCCAAACTTTATTGAAAAAGTTCAAGTACAAAATACAACCGGGAGGAGGCACGCCTAGTAAAGAAGAGCGACAGCTGTTTCGTGCTGGTTGCACTTTTTCAAGCTCTTTTCAATAGGCCTCCTCCCGGTTGTATTTTTTACTTGGACTTCTTCAATAAAGTTTGGATTTTTAACGCAGATATGTTGGTGAGTGCCCAATTTTTTCCTATTCTTCGAATTATTGGACTTTTTTCACTGTGAGCACCACCAATATGCTGTGTATAAGTTCACCCCATATCATATAGCTGATATAGATCTAGTAGTGCCACCTCACTCCATACAGATTAGAAGATTTTTTCCTCTAGCTGATTTTTTTCATTTGTTCTCATGTTTCCTCTCCCTTCCACTTCCTGGTCTCAGTGACAAGTTAGGATAGGACTTAGCCCATGTGAAGTGCTCTAATATTGTGCTTGTTCCATACTGCCCACAGGTATTACTGGAATTATACCGAATACAGAAATAATAAAGGCACTGGTCAAGCACATTCTTCTAACCCTAGTCAGGGCTCAGCAGCTAAACTGAGCTAACAGGCTGCCATTAGCTGTCAATCACAATGATGAAAATTCATTTGACTGTAAAGAGAGACTGTTATCACTAGCCCAGCCATTGCTGCCAAATAGCAGAGGTGGTCTGAAACTAGGCAGCAAGCTGTTAACACTGAGCAAGATGGGTACAAATTTCAAAATCTACAACTGAAAATGTGATCCTGGAAATGGGAATACTCCTTTAACTATATAAAGACAGAAAAAAAAGGAAAATAAACAAATGTTAATATACCACTGAATGGCACCTAAAGAAAAGATAATTCGTCCTGCAAACAGCTATATCTCATATATCTGCACTGCCCTAACAATGGAAACAAATGTGTAGAGAAGGCAAATAAGTAAAACTGAATGATTGTACTGTATAAGCCCCCAAGGCAAGAACAAGTAGACTTAAAATAAAAAATTGCGTAATTCATGTCAAGGGGTGTTTGCCCCCTGTTGTGTGTTGGTTGGTCTAGAAATTAAAAAAACTAAAAGAACAAAAACAAATTCTGGAATAATTTTAAAAAAGTTATTAACTAGAGATGAGCGAGTACTGTTCGGATCAGCCGATCCGAACAGCACGCTCGCATAGAGATGAATGGATGTAGCCGGCACGCGGGGGGTTAAGCGGCCGGCCGCTGTCAAAGCGGAAGTACCAGGTGCATCCATTCTTTTCTATGGAGCGTGCTGTTCGGATCGGCTGATCCCAACAGTACTCGCTCATCTCTATTATTAACAGCTATAAAGGAAATGGTGTCCAAACTACTGGTACTGGTACTTACAGTCCTATGAAAAAGTTTGGGCACCCCTATTAATCTTAATCATTTTTAGTTCTAAATATTTTGGTGTTTGCAGCAGCCATTTCAGTCTGATATATCTAATAACTGATTGACACAGTAATATTTCAGGATTGAAATGAGGTTTATTGTACTAACAGAAAATGTGCAATATGCATTAAACCAAAATTTGACCGGTGCAAAAGTATGGGCATCTCAACAGAGAAGTGACATTAATATTTAGTAGATCCTCCTTTTGCCTCTAGTCGCTTCCTGTAGTTTTTAATCAGTTCCTGGATGAAGGGATTTTGGACCATTCCTCTTTACAAAACAATTCAAGTTCAGTTCAGTTTGATGGTCGCCGAGCATGGACAGCCCGCTTCAAATCATCCCACAGATCTTCAATGATATTCATGTCTGGGGACTGGGATGGCCATTCCAGAACATTCTAATTGTTCCTCTGTATGAATGCCTGAGTTGATTTGGAGCGGAGTTTTGGATCATTGTCTTGCTGAAATATCCATCCCCAGCGTAACTTCAACTTCGACACTGATTCTTGAACTTTATTCTCAAGAATCTGCTGATACTGAGTGGAATCCATGCGACCCTCAACTTTAACACGATTCCCAGTCCCGGCATTGGCCACACAGCCCCAAAGCATGATGGAACCTCCACCAAATTTTACAGTGGGTAGCATGTGTTTTTCTTGGAATGCTGTTTTTTTGGACGCCATGCGTAACACCTTTTTGTATCACCAAACAACTCAATCTTTGTTTCATCAGTCCACAGGACCTTCTTCCAAAATAAAGCTGGCTTGTCCAAATGTGCTTTTGCATACCTCAGGCGACTCTGTTTGTGGCGTGCTTGCAGAAACGGCTTCTTTCTCATCACTCTCCCATACAGCTTCTCCTTGTGCAAAGTGCGCTGTATTGTTGACCGATGCAGAGCGACACCATCTGCAGCAAGATGATGCTGCAGCTCTTTGGCAGTGGTCTGTGGATTGTCCTTGACTGTTCTCACCATTCTTCTTCTCTGCCTTTCTGATATTTTTCTTGGCCTGCCACTTCTGGGCTTAACAAGAACTGTCCCTGTGGTCTTCCATTTCCTTACTATGTTCCTCACAGTGGAAACTGACAGGTTAAATTTCTGAGACAACTTTTTGTATCCTTCCCCTGAACAACTATGTTGAACAATCTTTGTTTTCAGATCATTTAAGAGCGCGCTGTTCATGCTCGGCGACCATCAATCTTAAAGAGGACCTTCCATCAGATTGGGCACAGGCAGTTCCATATACTGCTGGAAAGCTGACAGTGTGCTGAATTCATTTAATAAAAGAGCATAATGTTGCTATATATCCCTGCAGACACAAGAGAGTGTCTTGCATTTTGCGGTGCCATAATTAGATAGTCCATTGATTGAAGTAAATCTTAATTTTACTTTACTTTACTTTACCCTTCTTTAATTTTTGCTGCCTATTTTCCCCACAGAAAACAGCTGCATGTAGGGGGATTCAGCAGTTGGACAATCGGTGATCAGATTAAATTTTACCATCTCCAACCATTCTAGTGCACATATGAAATTTTTTCTCTTCCCCCCACCATTTTCAACCAAAGCACAGAAATAGTTTTAGTGTCTAATGTGCTATTTAAGTTCTATAATGTCAGGTGGGTGGTGTCAGGTAGGGGGTGTGATTCAGAGGCAGCCAGTGTCAGAGCTCAGAATTCTACCCCTTGTCTGCACCTGCCTGACATCGCCCTCCTGGCTACAAAATTAACAGCATTGATTGCTCTGGAAGGGTGAGGTCTAGAGAGAAAATTCAGCATCTATTAATTGATATAAAGAGCTGGACTTGTTGGAGGTGGTGAAAGGTCTTCTTGAACCTTTAACCACTTCCAGACCACCCATACTATATTTACATCCGGATAGTGGTTGTATTGTTTTGCATAGACATACCAATACATCCTTGCAGTTTAAAACAGCTGCACGAAAAATCAATCTGTTACTACAGCCGGAGTTCCCCTAGAGAAAGCAAGGATGGCTTATTAATGTCTCTGCCTCCCCAAATTGCTGTATACACAGCACTCAATGAGTGTTGTATACACAGCTATGGGAGCTGACTCGGTGGCCATGTGATCCACTGGGTGTCAGAGACTGTTAGAGCTGCTGGGTCCTAGTGGACCCAGATCAGCTCAGCACTCATGGGCGGGAGACTGCATTCCTCTAGTAACTGGGGATAAATGTATGAGCCCTAGTTACAAGGGAAATCAGCATCCCCACCAAAAAATAGTGTTCAGATGCCCCCAAAGGTCTATTATGACCTTATGGAGGCACAATATAAAAAAAAATACATAAAAAAAATAGAAATGTAAAAAAATGAAAGTAAAATAAAAAAAATAATAATACACCAATAAAACGCCCTCATTACAGGTTCTAGTCCAACCCCCGATGACACAATGCAAAATAAAATTACCGTAACAGAGAGGAAAACTATTTTAGCCCGGGGCCCCACAGGATAGAAATGCTGCAATTAAAATAATGTATGTGTCAATGAGGTGTGTCAGTTAGCATTTTGTGCTTGGCGAAAGGTCCTCTTTAACCTGTGGCCCACTCGTATCTGTATGCCCTCACAGTGTTACTACAGTTCAGAGAGCCTAGAAATGGCAGGCATGGTTTATTATGGTCTCTGAGTTCCCAATTGCTGTGTACATAGTACTCAATGAGTGATGTGACTCTCCTCTAAGCTGGGTTGTGGGGATATCGTCACTCCATAGGCTCCCTCTATTGGGTTGCATGACTGAGGCTCTGTCTTCCTAATTATATCATGTATAAGGAAATGTTTGTTCTCGTACCGTGCTAGGCAGTGGTTATGAAATATAAAAAAAACAAAAAACTTGCAAGTCTTCAGTGGGTGATACATTTTTAATGGCTAACTCATAATGACTTAGCCATTATGAGTTAGCCATTAAAAAAGGTATCACCCACTGAAGACTTGCAAGTTTTTTTTTTTTTTTTTTTTTTTTATATTTCATAATTACATCATGGAAGATACACTTGCACATCCTCAGTGAGCGCCCTCTATTGATGTGCACGACTGAGGCACTGACTTCCTAATTACATAATGGAAGTCAGATTTGCATATTCTCCTCTAACCTAGCAGTTGTGTGTGTCACCAGGAGTTAGGTACTGTAGGAGCTGCTGAGTCCTAAAGGAACCAGATCAACATAAGAGGCATAGAAGGCTGCATTCCTCTTGTAACTGGATCTAAATGTATCAGCCCTAAATACAAGGGAAATCAGTCATAAGTACTGTTAAAGTGCCCCCTCAAATATCTTTATAAATTTTGACCTTGGAACAAGTAAAAAATAAAAGTTTAAGTAAAATATAGCTCTTTGTGCTGGTAATAAAAACTGTAAAATGTGAAAAACAGACAAATTTCCCTTTCATTTTTACATTTCCCAGATATAAAAAAAGAAATACACAAGCAAAAAATAAAAATAGCATAAAGCCAAATGTATTACTCAAAAAAGACTCAAAAATTATTTGAATAACACAAATGAAATAAATGTTACAGCCTTCAAAACCACATGCACAAAAAAAACCTGAAAAAGTTTCAGGTCCTTAGCCAGGGAAATTGGCCGGGTCCTTAAGTAGTATTGCAAATTATTTTTCAGTAAGTGAACGACTAGACTAGCTTAGTGTGTTAGTGACTACAAAGTTAACTCTGTAGAAGGCCTTTGTAAGAACAATTAAACACAATAGAGAAAAGGGTCATTGAAAGATATAAGACATTTTCAAGAATATCCTGAGAAAAATTTGATCAACAGTCACGCACGTCTTAGCTTAAAATATAAAAGATAAACCAAAGTTAAAACTTCACATAGAAAAGAATTACCTCTATATTTGATCATACATTTACAGATTTATTTCCAATAGGCCTAATGAGAAGTAGTTGCATTAAAAGGCACTCACTTTACAGCCACGGGCAAGGGTAGATTTTATATATAGGTCATAACATTTATAAAAGTGACATAAATAAGATAACTGCTTCTAATCTTTAGTAAAACAGAGATGTCTCGATGTAGCTTCAGTTTTCGTCTGGGTCCAACTAATCCTTGCTTGTAGACTACGGCGGCCTACCGCTAAATGTTTTTCAAGAAACGGTCATTGCCATGTTTATTTCCACCTGTGAATTTTTTCTCTTTTTTCCCCCCGGTATTTAAGGGGTTAATCGTATAGGCAGCGAGGTTATTACACATTTCTATTCCAGAGTCAAATATAAAAATTTCTATTATAGGGACAATTAATTACATCTTAAAATGGCAAATGTGCATCCTTGTCAGGTAGAGTGTACTCTGATGGCCTTTCCTCAAACACTGAATGTGGAGATTTGATCTCTTCTAATGGTCCTGAGAAAAGGGTAATTACGCTATGGTCAAAGCTAATTTGCTTTCTGCCAGATGAACTGTTGTATTTTATTGTACGCTGACATTTTAAAGTAATTACAGCACTGTTGACCTTAGACAATTCTAGTTGTATCGCTGTCTACAGCTGCAGTGTTCTACCTTTGGCTGCCAGACAGAGCCCGTAACGAGGTAATGACACGGACAAAGAGCACCATATGGGTCTCCTTTGAGGTATACAAAGCCCAGTGAAAGGAAACAAGAAAATTCATCTTAACATCATCATTACAGTCACACATCTATACCGCTATAAAGAATGCCATTTCGAGAAAAAAAAAAATCTCCGAATAGTTTGTGTGCTTATATTTCTTTCTTTTTTTAAATGGCAGTATGCATCGGGAAGCCACAGAGGTCAGGTAGAGCAGAATGTGATGGACGAGTCTTTTAGTCACCTGAGTTCAAAGGCTAAAGACTATTGATTGGGATAAAAGCCTCAGCTCTTATGTACTGTTAACAACAATCCATGTTGTCGGAGACCCGCACAAATTATTATGATAACAGAAGACCAATCCGGTATCGGTTGTGAATAAGAATAGGGATCGGCCAAATTAGATATTCGGAAATTAGAATATAATTAGAAAGGCTGTCTGGATAATGCGAGGATAGAGAGAGTGCATTTACAATTGGACAAGAATTTTATCTCAAAGCATGGTGTGTATTGATTGTAAAGTAGAAAAACACAAATGTGACATTTGTGCAAGTGCAGCCGCAGAGGTCACTGTAGGCAAATTAATTCAGTTGTCAAGTAATTATTTTCTTTAGCAGAGATACAGGGGGGGGGGGGAGTAATTACAAAACAAAGTCTCACTTTAATGCAAGAAAGGGCAAGAATGGTGTAAAGGAGATGTCTCCGAAAAATTAAAATTTTTTATTGAACAAACATTTTACATTAATAGAATAACAATTCAGCATTGTTTATGGACCCTGACCATACTTTAGCAAGTATATTGAATATTAAAGCTTCTTAAAGTGAAAATATTTACAGTGTTTCCATAGGTATTTGTTGACTCTTTTGACGTAAATGTGTTTTCCAAGCTAAAAATATTGAAAATCTAAAGATAAGCCAATTATATCACTTTAGTAGGAGTTCAACACCCATGTGCTCATTGATCAGCTGTTCTCAGCAACTTATATGCACAGAATAGATAAGACTGCTGTATAGTGTCCAGGCCAGGTACTGCAGATCAACTCCTATTTATTTAGGGAGTTGAAAGTCCATGTTCTTCAGCGAAACCCCCAAAACATCACTGCTCTAGAGGAGATCTGCATGGAGGAATGGGCCAACATACCAGCAACAGTGTGTGCCAACCTTGTGAAGACTTATAGAAATGTTTGACTTCTGTCATTGCCAACAAAGGATATAAAACAAAAGTATTGAGATGAACTTTTGTTATTGACCAAATACTTATTTTCCACCATAATTTGAAAATAATTTTTTTTCCAAATCAGACTGTGATTTTCTGGATTTGTTTTCTCATTTTGTCTCTCATAGTTCAGGTCTACCTATGATTTCAATTACAGGCCAACTTCATCTTTTTCAGTGGGAGAACTTGCACCATTGGTGGCTGACTGTAATGTAATTGCTAAGACAGCAATTCCCAGAACGGTTAAACCCTGGGAGGGGCACAAGAGACAGTGAGCCCTAAGCTGAAGCCCCCCTCTTTCCCTTCCTATTGCCAGGCCCTATCCTAGGTAATAGGCGACAACCACGAGGACAAACCCTCCCTGAAGACGTGAAACACAAAACGCAGACAAGATGAACAACAACAAAGGGAGGTCAGCTAGCCAGGGTTCGGTAACAGGAGAGCGATGCAGTGCCAAATCGGAGTAAAGAGAATAGTCAATGAGAAAAGCCAAAGGCCAGGTATAATAGTATAAGCAACAGGTACAGTAAGAGCAGGTATGCGCACGGCAATAACAAGCACTGGTGTGAATGGGAACCAAGGCTAAATAGGGAGGAAGAACCCGCCCATGGAGTTCACAGGAAGGCAGGCTGTCAATCAAAGAGCAAGGCCAGATTAACCACTTAATGGACAGAGGCAACCTTGGCAGAAGACGGGTGTGGTGCTGCGCCGCAGCACACGAGCAGAGGGTGGCGCAGGGGCCCGAACAGGCAGAGATGTTACAGTACCCCCCCTTTTATGAGGGGCCACCGGACCCTCACCAGACAAACCAGCTCTAGAGGGATTCTGAGTTTTCCCTGCCTTGTATTTTGGTTCTGCTTGAACCACAGACACTTGTGAACCAGGCAAACATTTTTTATTCATCCGGCGTTTCTGATACCACCAGGTTTTAATACCGGAGGGGCGCTCCCAACTTTTGGTAGCTGAGACCTTCTCCTCACTGACACAATCTACAGAATGTAAAGCAATACAGTGAGATGAGCACTGATCTCCCCACTTTACCAACTCCTTTTTACCCCAATCCAAAATAGGGTTATGGAGCTTCAGCCAGGGGAACCCCAAAATAACATCAGCAGAGAGATTCTCCATAACAAAAAGGCTTATGACCTCTGAATGTGTAGAACCCACTTGCGAAGAGATCAAGGGGGTTTTAAAACTGACTTTACCCCTGGCCAGTGGAGTAGAATCCGCTCCCGTAACAGACATAGGCGAGTCCAGTGGCAAAAGCTCAATGCCCAAAGATTCAACAACTGAATATTTAACAAAATTTGCTGCAGACCCAGAGTCAACTAGGGCCTTGCCAGAAACAGATCTGTCTCCAGAGGACAGAGACACAGATAACAACATCTTATTGTTATTCCCCCCAAATACCTGGTTGCCTGAGTGGTTCTTTTGATTACCACTCAGGCACTGAAGTTTTTGCGCAGGTGACAAGGGTCTGATAGAGCAGTCTCGGATGACATGACCAGAGGAACCACAGTACAGGCACAGGTTATTCCTGAGACGATGCTCTCGTCGTGTCTTGGTGTCCATAGCTCCCAGTTGCATGGGTTCCTCACCAGAAGTGATGGGAGGAAAGGTAGGTTTTTCAGAGGAGAGGGAGGAAGAGACAGAAAACTTGGAGGCAACAGACCCTACTCTCTCTTTTAAATTTTCTCGGATCTTGCGGTCAATACGGACCGCCAAAGTCATGGCTTTCTCAAGTGTCGGGGGATCTGGGTGACCAACCCAGAGCTCCTTAACACGGTCACACAAACCTTTTTTAAAGTGAGCCTTTAGCGCTGACTCACACCAACCTGCAGTTACACTGTACTTACGGAACTCTGCGCAATACTCCTCTGCAGAGCGTTTTCCCTGCCGCATGGTGAGGAGTTGAGATTCCGCAAGCGCAATGTGGTCTGGCTCAGCATAGATAGAGCCCAGGGACTTAAAAAATTTTTCCACATCAACCCACTCCTCAGCCTCAGCAGGGAGTTTAAGGGCCCAAGCTTGTGGGTCCCCCTGTAGCAGAGATATAACCACTCCCACCATTTGGGCCTGAGTCACATGTGGATTAATCCGAAAATACAAGCGACAAGACTCCCTGAACGTCTCAAATTTTTCACGGTCCCCTGAGAAACGATCTGGGAGTAACATCTTGACCTTGTAAGGTGCCAAAACAGCTGGGGATGATGCAGCAGCCTCAGTTAGGGTCTGAACCTGTTTAGCAAGCTCAGCTACCAGGCCTGTCAGTCCCTCCAACTTGGCTGCAAAGCACTGAATAGGATCCATGCTGTCTGTAGGGAAGCAATGGATGTAGGTTTTTGGGCTTGTTATTATGTAATGTAATTGCTAAGACAGCAATTCCCAGAACGGTTAAACCCTGGGAGGGGCACAAGAGACAGTGAGCCCTAAGCTGAAGCCCCCTCTTTCCCTTCCTATTGCCAGGCCCTATCCTAGGTAATAGGCGACAACCATGAGGACAATCCCTCCCTGAATATGTGAAACACAAAACGCAGACAAGACGAACAACAACAAAGGGAGGTCAGCTAGCCAGGGTTCGGTAACAGGAGAGTGATGCAGTGCCAAATCGGAGTAAAGAGAATAGTCAATGAGAAAAGCCAAAGGTCAGGTATAATAGTATAAGCAACAGGTACAGTAAGAGCAGGTATGCGCACGGCAATAACAAGCACTGGTGTGAATGGGAACCAAGGCTAAATAGGGAGGAAGAACCCGCCCATGGAGTTCATAGGAAGGCAGGCTGTCAATCAAAGGGCAAGGCCAGATTAACCACTAAATGGACAGAGGCAACCTAGGCAGAAGACGGGTGTGGTGCAAATCCAATTAAGGACTAGAGCCGTGTTCACACAGTGCAACTAAAAACTTTACGCAGATTATCAAACTGCACGCGCCTCCTGCGCCGCAGCACACGAGCAGAGGGTGGCGCAGGGGCCCGAACAGGCAGAGATGTTACACTGACTAAATACTTTTTTCCCCTATCGTATCAGTTATTGTTTGGATGAATGGGCATCTTCAGACACCAGTAAGTGGAGAATAGCAAGGACCCAACCTGACTTTTTCTGGACAACTTCTAAACCAGCCATCCAAAAATCACAGACGGCCAACATTTTTTATGTACAGATTGGAAAACCATAATGAATGATACAGATCATACTTAAGATATGTCTCTAGCTCAATATACTAATCTCATTACCAGAATTTATTGTGAGCCGTAAAAATATCATAATTACACTTACAATGATCAGCTTAAGTATCTCCAGGCTCTGAGTAGTCATGGACAAATCTATTTCTTTTCATGGACACTTGATAAAAAGAATTCTATATTTAAGGACTGTCAAGGAATTTATAGGCAGTTGGCAATCCTGGACTCAGGCAGCATGTGAGTTAGGGTTTTGAGACTCTTCCCAATACCTTTGTTCACATGCTGCCTGGGTCCAAGATTACCAACTATCTATAAATTCCTGGACAGTCCTTGAGTAATGTTTTTTTATGTTCGGTCCTCTATGTTTGGATGTTTTGAGTATATTTGCATTTACCTGGAAGCTAAGGTCCAACACCTTAACCCAAACACTAATTATCTTTGAAAAAGACCAAAAACAATGGGGGAAATTAATCATTCCCTCTATGCCAGTTTTTTGGTATAGAGGGATGACATTGTGGCGCACATCTGGTGCAAGGCCCTTACCTGTGCCAAACCTGTGCCACAAGCCCCGAACTGCACCTTGCCCTCTTCATTGTGCAAATATGGATGGGGGTCAGGAAGTCTAGGGACGGAACTTCCCAGCCCTATAGATTCATAATAACTCACATCAGTTTTCTAGCGTAAGTTATAATGGAAATCTACACCAGTAGCACCTCTCCTACACCCCTTCATAAATCTTTCTTCCCTTGTGCCATTCAGGTCATTTATTAAGACTGGCATATGATACAACAGTCTTAATAAATCTGCCCCATTGCATTAGATCTACTTTGTTGTCCTATCACTATTTTTCTCTTGCTATAAAGTCTTCAGTCCCATTAGATGTCATACCTCCAACCTTACCCGCAATTAAAAATACATTAAGGTGTTGGAAGAAAGCAACCACATTTTTGTAAATCTATACAACCCCTCAAGCATCAAAATTCACATCCATGCTCAATATATTTGCACTATTTATTAAACTTTACAGTAAGAGGCAATTATTCAGCATGATGTGCACACAAGTATACTGTCAGTCTGGAAATGTTTAGAAGGATACTTCTAAAGTTGTGAGATTCGATGGTGCTACATTAAAAACCATTAAGTTTATTATGAGAAGAACTGTGGTGACTCCTTCCTTAAATGGACTAAAATTACTGCAAGGCCAGACCAACAATTTGAGATAACTATAGATGTTGGATAAATCCATTGTCCATCTAAACTGCAGGCCAAGTTAATCAAGAACATTATAGATAAGTGTTGATTGATGCATCTAAAAAAATCAAACTGTAATAGACTGCCAATGATTATTCACGATCCATTGTCAATGAAGAAAAAATCACTTAAGGTTCAAATGTCCAACCAAATAATGGGAAGTGCGCCATGTTAAGCATCATTTTTTCTTTCCCCTTTACTCCTTCTAGATGTTGAGTTGTATAGAGCAAGACTTTCAGGTGTTTTTCAGGATAAGATGTCATGTGTGTACATGTAGAATAAAATATATATTGCTATGTATATATATATATATATATATATATATATATATATATATATATATACTGTATATGGCCATCATATGTCTCTGGTATATCTAATTGTTAGTTATCCCTGTGGAGATTAGCTACAATGATGTCTCATAGACAACACATAGAGAAAACAGGAGATTCCACTCTCTATCTCTCTAAGGGCTCATTCACACTACGTATACAGCAGCTCATTCTGAACGTAAAACACGTTCAGAATAAGCGGCTTATAAAGCAGTTCCATTCATTTCTATGGGAGCCGGCATACGAGCACACAGCACGTCCCATTCACTTCAATGGGACTGCTCGTACTGAAAGAAGCAGCCCATTCATTTCTATGGGGAGCGCTCATATGCTGGCTCCCATAGAAATGAATGGTACTGCTTTATAAGCCGCTTATTCTGAACGTGTTTTACGTTCAGAATAAGCTGCCGTATACGTAGTGTGAATGAGCCCTTATACTCACTTGGAATCAGCATGGAGACATTAAAAGGGTTTTCTAGGACTTAAATATTAATAACCCATACTTAAGTTAGGTCATCGATATCAGATCAACTCAGGTATGACATCTGAACTCCCTACTGATCAGCTGTGAAATCGGCAGTATTACTGATTTTGGCACACAGGACAATGAGATCATGCTCATTGGTCACGTTACCCCTTCAACTGAACTGAAATATTAAAAACAGTCGCTATACAATACATAGTGTTGTGTTTTGTAATCAATGAAGAGGTAGCAGTGCTCATATAAACGCTGTGGCCACTTCAATAAGTGGATCATTAGGGGTACCGGGTGTCAGACCCTTATCAACATAATATTCATTACCTACTCCTCTATTGTTAAGTCGTCAATATCAAAATCCTGGGAAACACCTTAAGTTAAGGCTCACATTGTGGAAAAGCTGCTTTTTTTGCATTTGGCTCAAAAACAATGTAGCAAAATCTGCAACAAATAAACAGCTTTTCCAGAACGTGGAAATAAAACTGAATCCAGTAGAGAACTTACTATTGGCTGTAGCAACAATACAAAAGCTATAATGGGGCCTCCACTTACTGTGTGCTATGTGTAATACTGATGCTTTATTATGTTGTAAAGAGCACTTTGGTCCCCTAGGCTCCAAGACCCAGTAGTGATAGTTATCTATGTACTCCGTATAGCTGAGTATGTCTATATTCCTGTGGTTTTGCTTCTCTCTTACTTGGCTTCTCTTCTGTTCTCCTCATCCCCTCTCCATAGACTTTTATAGGAAGCTGTAATCTGATACCTATGAGCTGACAGTCCATCTTGAGAGAACAAGATGGATTTAGCAGTGACTTCAGTGTCAAGCCACTTTTAGAAGGGGAGGAATAGAGCTTGATAAGTAGAGAACGAGGCATTTTCTCTGATAAGATATGTTACAAAATTTTCATATTCTCTTGTACTAGTGATTTATTCAAAGCTTGTTGAAAGGTTAGTGACCATTAAAGAACAGAATGAAGGATCTCACAAGGAAGAAAAATTAAAAACAAAAAATTAGCTCAAAGGCCACAAAAAAAAGTAGATAAAACACAGAGAAATGATAAAGCAAATGTAAATTGGTGCAACAGTTACATATTAGCAACCTATGAGACTAGACATCGGTTCTCATTATAAACACATTATAAAATGTGACTTTTCCCTACAGCTCTACCATAGTTGTACACATTGCTAAGAATATCATTGGCTGCTATGATATGTGTTATTACTGTGTTTTCTTTGTATTCATCTTCATAAATATACCATTTCTGTTTTCGCTCATAAAAGAGAACAAATACAATTCTCATAACAGCAGATTGTATGGATATGTTCCTTTCCAAATAAAGTAAAGTATGTTATCTATCAGTTCAGCCTGTCCGTGATTTATATAGGTTTTTGTATCCCTAGTATTATAAACATGTTAGATTTCTTTTATAAAGTTGTTCAATCTCCGGCTCTAGACTCTACCTTTGAACAGTCATGTACTATTTGAATTAATGAAGCATTTTAGGTCTAAGGTCCCTTGCAAGACCTATTCAGATTATGAACTATTAATCCCACAGTGATCTGTGCAGCATTATAAAAATGACACCACTAGTTTCTGTATATTTTATTGTAGCTTGGTATTTTGTAGACATCATGAGTTTTTCCTTTGGGAAATATGCTATCGGAAAAGTATTTTACTGTGCACTCCGGTAGAAAGCTCATATTTATGGAGAATAGAATTTGAAATATTCGACTGCGAGACAATAGAATTCAGTGGTAACTTTTTTTTTTTTTTTTTTATTAAAGTACATTTTACATTTGGAAAGTAATGCAGGCCTCTTAGATTGTCAATACAGCTATTGACCTTTCTTATATATTCATTCTATAGTCTTCAATCTGTGCAATAGTAAAGTAGAAGAATGATACATCTGTTTCAAGTCAGCATTGAACCTAATAATATTTATCTATTGTGTTCCATACAATCAATGTATGTACCGCTGAATACTGCAAAGATAATAGGAATATGCTATACAGAAGGGAGATCAATGAAAGGCGAGGAAATTATCTGAAACCAATCTTCATGTAACAACATGTCATAAATTCCGTCTAAATTCTGTATTTAGATCCTGTTTATGATCACAGAATGTATATCTTAAAGGAACAAAAAATGGAACATACACATTTAGACTTGGACAATTTGTATATTGTAATCAAACATATTACTTTTTTATTAAATTGACATATTATTCTGTACAGAACATGTAAGAGCTTGTATTTTAATTAATATTATAAGTCAAGTTCGGTGGAGGAAGCCTGATGATATGGAGTTGTTTCACAGCCAAGGGTGTTGGATACTTGACCAAGATCGGTGGTGGTCGCAATCTATATGTGAGTATCCTACAAGCGAAGTTACTTCGTACACTCAAGTACTTTGAGTATTAAAAAGACATGTCCAGCAGGACATACGTCAAGATTAGCGAAGTGGTTCAATGACAATGAAGTAGAGGTGCTAGGTTGGCCCCCACAGTCCCTCAACCCAATTGAACACTTGCTTGTGGGTAGAGTTGAAGAAAAAGCTGTATTTGTACCCAAGTGAGTCGACCAGTATGTACTGACATTGAGAATGTGTAGAAGAGAAGTGGAATAAGATTAAAGTGCCATGTTTGAATCAGATCGAGAGCATACCCAGAAGGATTCAGGCAGTGTCGAAAGCCAAAGTGCTAAATAATTGCAAATCAAGTTTATGTATGAGATAGCCAAGATGATTGTCTATAAAATGACGGTATTTTCATGTTGGAAGCTGTAGTGGATGGTGAGATATGGAGTCTGAAAGTCAAAAGTTCAAAACATTGTTCCCCTTTTGGTCATTAGTGTATGTAGGTGATTACACAATATTAGAGGAAAATGACAAGGTTATTGGGGAAAAAATGTACACCAGAAAGCTCTGGTATGCTGTTGGGTATGCTCTGGTATGCTTTAGCATGGATACCAGATGAGATGAAGCAAGGAGGCATATGGGTTACATTTCATATGTTATCCTTTGGCACATTTGCCCACAGATGTTGCAATTGGGCCTGTATATCCTCCATACTTTTAGGAATCCAAAGCTGGATCTCCATCTGCGCCAATAATTGCATGCTTCAATATATCTGTAAATCGGGCAGGCAATGAATGCTTTGCCATCTGATGGAAACCCTTGCTGTGTGTGGTCGTGCATTGTACTGCCGAAAAATGTCATTTGCAAGCCCTGCCATGAGAGGTAAGACATGTAACCACAAATATCCTGTAAATATCACTGAGCTGTAAGTGTTCCTAATATCACTACTAGAGGTGACAAAATTATTGTATCCAATGGCTTCAACGAATGGTCCACTTGGGGTAGGGTGTTACTCCACAGCAAAGGCATTATTGAGGTAAAAGTCATCAGTAGAGATGAGCGAGAAGTGACATATTCGAGATTCGATGTTCATTTTGAGTAGAGTCTCAATATTCGACTACTCGATCGAATATCGAATCCCATTATAGTCTATGGGAAAAAAAATGCTTGTTTCAGGGGAAACCACTATTCGACTAAAGGAGAGTCACCAAGTCCACGATTAGCAGGAGGAGACTGTTGAGGAGGAGCACTGTGCAGTTAAAGCACAGTTAAAACACACGGACCCCATTATAGTCTATGGGGTCCATGTGCTTTAACTGCACAGCGCTTCCATACAGGAGGCAAGCGCTAATTTGAACCGGCCCTTACTCGTCCTGCAGAACTAGCATTGACTGGCCGAATGCTATACACTCCCTTGTAACCGCAAGCTGCCAGGTCTCCCAACTAGCAAGGACAAGCCTGCTGCAGAACCAGCGTTGATTTGTCGCAGGCTTGTCTTTGCTAGTCGGGAGAGCTGGCAGCTTGTGGTTATGAGGGAGCTTATTTTTTCTCATAGAAATGCACTGACCAGCGTTGATTGGCCAGTGTACAGCATTCTCCAATCAATGCTGGTTCTGCCGGAGGCTCGTCTGTGAGGAGGCGGAGTCTAAGATCGGACCACAATGGAGACTGCTGTGGTTCGATCTTAGACTCCGCCTCTTCACAGACGAGCCTTCGACAGAACCAGCGTTGTTCGGCCAAATGCTGTACACTGGCCAATCAACGCTGGTCAATTCATTCCTATGAGAAAAAGTAAGCTCCTTCGTAAAAGCAAGCTGCCAGCTCTCTGGACTAGCAAGGACGAGTCTGCTGCAGAACCAACATTGGTTTGCTGAATGCTATACAGTGTATAGCATTCGGAAAATCAATGCTGGTTCTGAATCAAATCTTAACTGTGAATAGCGATAGTTTTCGAACGAGTACAAGTATTTCGAATACCTACTCGATCGAATACTACTTGCTCATCTCTAGTCATCAGGCCTCCATAATTGAACCTGATTGTTGTTGGATCCCAAAATGAACCTGGATTTATCACTAAAGACCATACAGTTACAGTTCAGTTCAGTTCAAGTTTCTTACTCATAGCATCACTGGAAACAAAGGTGATAATGGCTGGCTGTAAATGGCAGGACACATAATGGGTGCTATGACACCAAATTTACTTCTGTTAAGTGTCATAAAATGTTCCAGGCAGAGAAAAGGGAATAAATTGAAGATGCCTCGTGTTTCTGAATGCTGTCCAAGGAAACTATGGGAGCTGCTTGTGCTTGTTGTTTGACCAAATGATCTTCTCTAGTGGTGGACTGTCAAGGCCATGTCAAGCCTATTCACCATAGGTGGACATGACCTCAAATAACCAATGTTCCTAATACTGACTATTAGCTAAGTCAGGATGGCTTAGATAGCGGCAATTTGTTAAAATGACCACCCTGCTTCTCTCAGTCCATTGATGTATCCTTCTCTAAGTCTGCCATGTCTAGCATTCAATAATCTCAAACCGAGGTGAACTACCCAAACGTAGCCTCTTGTTTATAGGGCAGAAGGGGAAGCACTTTTATTAAAATGGAGTATTCAGATCTGGTCTTCTCATGATTGGTTCCCTTTACATCCTTCCCATTGCAGCCATTTTTTGTTCTTTGCATTTTTACTTTTTACACTCAGCATTCCAATAACTATACGAAGGCTTATTTTTTGTAGGAAAAATTATACTCTGAAATGTCATCATTTAATATTCTGTGCAATGAACTGGAAAAAAATTCAGAATGGGGTAGAAATGGAAAAAAAATGCATTGTACCATTTTTTATGGGCTTTGGTTTTACAGATTCCATTATGCATTAAACAAATCTGTCAACTATATCTACAGGTCAGTGTGATCACGGGAATACCTTATATAGTTTTTACTATGTTTTATTGTGTTTAAAATTGTGGTAAAGTGTACGGTAAGGTGGTGGATGGAGTGTATATCTCTCCTGGTTTCCTCAGCCAGGCGAGATAAAGGAAAGCCAGGGTAATCATGTTCTAGCACAGCATAGTCTGCTGGAACTCTTGTTCCATATTATGGGCTGGCTTTTCTGGACTGGAGGGCAGGTTGGTAGTGGGAGCCTTCCAGTCCACACCCTTACTCCACCACGGGTTTTGCCCTGAGTCCGGGGCAGTCACAGGTGAGGCTTCCTTAGGACTATTTATGGGGGAAGGAAGCTCAGTTATGGGCCTGATACACACATGGAGTGAGGAAAACAGGTATTGTGTGGGCTTTGCCCTGCTAATATGGTGACTCAACCTGCTCTAGGTCAGAGAGGTAACCTACTGTATAGGTAGAGCCGGACAAGGCTTAGGTTTTGTTGTTTTTGTTTCTTTGCTGGCACAGTGTTTTATGCCAAAAGCCCAAATAAAACACTCTGGACTTGTTCATCATAATACCTGTCTGCATGGTGTCATTGCCGTTCCCAACCGTGTGAGCTGAACCCCTTACAAAATATTAAAAACTTTGATCAAAAAGTCTTTGCATCACCATATTCTGTAACTTTTGCACCTTTCTTTGTAAAAAACTGTGTTATTGCTCTGTTTTTTGCAGGGCAAGATATAGTTTTAATTGATACAATTTGGGGGAATGTCTGATGTTCTATCACTTTTGTTAGTGTTACATAGGGGTCATTTTGCGTCAAGATGCAGCATGAACGCTAAAGCCCAATCACAGGCCTCAGTAGTTTCTGACGTCATTCATGATGTCTCTGTAACCAAAAGAGGCCGGGAGATTGGTCAGCAGAGATGAATAACACTTAAATATTTAATCCCCTCTCGTAGGCCTCCACTTAGAGACCCCAGAGTATAATAATGATTTGTGGATGGTGAACCCCACAAATTTTGGGTTCTACCAAACCTGAAAGTTTTGGAAATTCATAAAGAAAACTGTATGGGCCACTATAGGACATTGTAGTGCATGGAGGGGTCACTATGGAACATTATAATGTGTGGAGGGGCTTCCGTGAGATATTATACTATATGGAGGCCACTCTGGGACATTATACTGTATGTGGGACATTATACTGTGTGTAAAATCTGCAACAAAAATGCTGCTTTTCTGCAAAATGGGGCTTAGCCTAAACCTGTTATATTATTAGTAGAGATGAGGGAACAGTAAAATGTTCAAGGTTCGATATTCGTTTCGAGTAGCCGCTCAATATTAGACTACTCAAATCGAATATCGAACCCTATTATAGTCTATGGGGGAAAATGCTCGTTTCAGGGGTAGGCAACGTTCAATCAAATTATACTTAACAAGTCCACGAGTGAGGGACGGGCTGGATCCTCCGAGAAGTCTTCTCCTTGCAGCGTCCCCGCGGCATCTTCCGGCTCTGAATTCACTCTGCCAGGCTTCGGGCCTGGGCAGAGCCGACTGCGCATGCCCGCACTACAAGCGGACATGCGCAGTTGGCTCTGCCCAGGCCCGATGCCTGGCAGAGTGAATTCCGAGCCGGAAGACACCACGAGGAAGAGCACGGAAAAGACTTCTAAAGGTAGGAGAAGAACCAGCGTTGATTGGCCGACTGTATAGCATTCAGCCAATCAATGCTGGTTCTGCATCGAACTTTTACATTCGAATAACGAGTGGTACTCGATCGAGTACGAGTATTTCGAATACCGTAGTATTCGATCGAATACCTACTCGATCGAGTACTACTCGCTCATCTCTAATTATTAGCCCTCTTTTGAGGAAATATTGTTTTCTACATAAAGTAGGTAAATAAGGGTAACCCTGGAAAATGTTAAAGCATTCTGACTCAGCAGTAATAGGTTGTCAATGAGAAAGTGAGCGTTTCCTATGTCCTCCCCCTATGCCCCCTTTATGTATGGTCATCTATTTATTTATCCATTATCTATCCGTACTTTACTCATTTAATATTGTTATATAGATGACTGTCACTATATGCAGTTCTGTTCCATGTAGCAGGATAACATTTTCGTTCTAAGAGACCATTTCGGAGCAATTATTGTAATGTAATACCGTCGGACACTTGTGACACTTCAGGCATGCAATCACCAACAGTTCAATTACAACAAAAGATCTCCCAGCACCGCACATTGAAATACTCCAAAGAGTTGTGAATTCACAGCTTTGCACAGCAGGTGTGGCAGCACATTTTTGCACCCCTAAATACACAAGCTCATCTAATCTGACAGACCAGACAATGGCACAAAACACCATTGGTGATGTCTAAACAAAAGCTTCATCTCCAAAGAGACAAAGCTTTGCGAAGAATGTGTTGTCACTAATAAGTTCCTAAGAAAGAAAACAATGCATATTTTATTAACGCCAAACAAATTGAAGTGGGACTAGCTGATTCTCATTCTCAACTCTTCATTTTACCTTTAAATACATCTTCATTATTATTATTATTTTTTTTTAATTAACCGTGCTTCATGCGCCAAGCCACCTTGTACTCAGGGAGATTAAAGGCAACATTGAAAATGAAGTGCATTTTGTTATTTTCGAGAAATGAGATAATGTTTCAAACATGATATTTTTAATTAGACGCCGGAATATACAGTATATTCTGGATTAGCACAATTTTATAATCACCCATGCTGAAGTGACACAGTAATTGAATTTGTTTGTAGAAAATAAAGTGAAAATCTAATTTTCTCTTCAACACACAACGGCAGAGAATTACAAAGCACAACTCGGGCTGTGCTTATTTACCACAAAGGGATGGATGGGCATTAATGAGCTCGGGAGGTTTATTTGAAGACAGCTGCACTTATGATGAATAAGAAAGAGGCGATATCAGTCCTGGTGTGCTGGAGGTCACTCACAGACTTTGACATCAGAGAGCTTTAAACCTCTAATGTATCTTAAGCTTCTGAGTCTTAAAACACGCTCCTAGTGTTTTCTTATAATTTAAAGATTAGGCAAGGTGTGTAGCGTAGGTGCTTGGCGAAAATAATAATTTGTAGATAAATGCAGTAAATGTTCTATGGCTACTGTCTTCGCCTGGTATGATCATCTTCTGAAACACTTCAAACAAGAAATAGTAGTTTTGTTAGCAGCAGGGGGTAGTGGAAAGCTGCCAAGTAAAACACAGCTTTATTCAATAAAATTCTCCCCGCTGTAAGAACCTGCAGAATATATCGTAACAATTTATTACAGATATTTGCGACTAGTTGATGGATGTCTTTTACTGTACACGCTAAGCATCAGGATTGTTAACTATGTGGATTCCGTGAAAGGAAACAACACAAATGTTTATTACGGTGTTCCGCGGTGTTGTAGAAATTTATGACAAGGATTGTCTGGTTTCAGATTGTAGACTTCCTGAAAAATGGCTGATCGAAGAGCACGTAATCATTCTAGTAATGAAATCTTTTATATCGGAGAGTCCTCAGCATTGGATACCAAGAAGAGGAAATGATCACCACAATGTATCTTACTAGAGATTATGAAGTGGGTCTTATGAAAATGACACCTCAACATTTAAAAAGTCAAAAAATATCAATTCAGGTGAATTAAAGAGTAATTACAACCATTTATGGCCTATCCTTAGGAATGGAATATTAGAAAGAAAAAAAAAGACTCATAGGTAGGACTTGGGGGGAAAAGGGAGCTCATGACCCTACTGTATAAAGAAAAAGGCCTGTATATACACCAAGTTGCCTGTATATACACCAATTACCAAGAGGATACCCCCATGTAATTATTGTATTGGTGAAGATTTACAGTTAGTATCAGGCACTTTTCTTCAATGTAAAACACAAGTTACTTAAAGGGATTCTATCATTAAAATAGATTTTTTTCCCCCTAACACATAGGAATAGCCTTAAGAAAGGCTATTCTTCTCCTACCTTTAGAATTCTTCTCTAAGCCGCCATTCCATAGATATCCTGGTTTTTTTTTGGTATGCTAACGAGTTTTCTCACAGCACTGGTGGTATCCCCAGTGATAGAAAAAAACTCTCCAGCGATGACCTGTCTTCTTCTGGCACGCCCTCTCCGCGACGTCTTTCTCCAATGGCTTCTTCTGACTTTAAACGACATGCATGCACAGTCAACTCTGCCATCAGGAGGAACCGACTGTGCATGCCTGTGGCCATTTTCTTGTGGCCGCTTACATAAGTGTATTGTGTAAGCAGCCACAAGAAAATGGCCGCAGACATGGCCGATGGTAAAACCAGAAGAAGCCATCAGAAGAAGATGTCACAAAGAGGGCATGCCAGAAGAAGACAGAGGTCATCACTGGAGAGTTTTCTCGCAGTGATAAAATGCCCTAACACTCACAAGAAGATGCAGCAACCTCTCCGTGTACTGTATGTCTCTGCCTCCTTCTGCCTCACCCATATCCATAGACTTTTATGGACAGCATCTAATTTGAACCCTCACTCATCTGAGAGTTTGTCTTGCTCTCAAGACAGATTTAGCAGTGAATTCACTGTATGTGAGTAGTTGAGGAACCTGGGGTGCTGGATTGGGGAGGAAAGAAGTCTAATCATTGGAAAAAATGCACTTTTTATATTTAGATGTGTCACAAAGTTTCTCATATTCTTTTGTAGTACTGATTTATGTATCATGTTGGAAAGTACCCAATTAAATATAGATTTTATGAGGATATATCACTATGAGGGTATATAAGCAAGTCAAAACACAGCAATATAGCATATAATATGCACTAACAATAATTTAGCTGTTCCTATGTCCAAACAAGCCAATAATGGACAAAAGAACTGATCTGATGGGTCTCATATTAGACATTTGTCAAGCATATTACTGCAGAGAGCTATTTTTCATTTATATTTTACTCAGATATTCAGATGTTACACAAAACCTTGAAGACCTTGAGTTCCCTAAATGTAGATGTCATATATACAATACCTAAGGCACGATAAGAATGCTGAACAAAGCCATGGATGTGTTTCACTAGTCGCAGCATAGATTCACTAACAAAACAATAAAAATCAGTTTACAAATATGAATGCCACATACTTGTCAAGGATGTCTTCCTGGTAAATATATGGTAAATCACCGAGGAAGGGATTTAGAATGTGTATACAATGTCAACCACTATATGTTCAGAAACTTGTGGCATTGTCGTTATAATTCATGATGCTTGAGCATTTTGACCAACATTTCTTTGGATTGTTTTGTTCTTGGGAAACAAACACATGTCTATGGCTCATACACTGAAGCATCAATTTTGCATTCTCTTCTCCATTCCACCATCTCGTTGCATTCTCTAGGCGGTGCTCCACTGATTCCGACACAGTTGGAATTTTTTGTCTTCTTCCTACGGTTCCAAAGCAATAATTTCTTTAAGTTTCATTACCCAATATGCTAATTTGATTCTCTACTGTCAAGTGGGCGGTTCAGGGCTAAAGCAGATTGAGAGAGACTTCCTACTTCATAGTAGACAGTCTAATAATCATATTGGGTGCTGAAATTGTCAGAAATGAATGTTTGGGAATGGTAGGGGCTAGAGAAAAGATACCAGCTCCACTTGAACTAGTGGAGCATTGCCTATTGAAGAATCCAAAGAGATGATGTTGGTGGAAGTGGTGAAAAGTCCTCTTTAATAAAAGTAAAAAATTACCAGCACTTTGATCCTTATGACCTTCTGTTAGAATAAATCTTTAATATCAGATTGGGGAGGGATCTGATTCCCAATAACCCTACAGATTATCTGATTGAACAAGGCAATAGTTACCTAGAAGCAAACACAGTTTTTCACGTTATGTAGTAGTTTTGCCTAGTTGCTACAGCTCATGCTCACCCTTTCATGTAAATAGGATTCCATTGCAATTAGGGTTGAGTGATCAGGTTCAGAAAAAATCGGATCCCGTACGGCGATTGAGCAAATTTCACGATCGGGATTGACTGGAAAATGATCAGAAATCGGATTTCGAAATCTCAAGATCTGCTCAACCCTAAAAGTGACTTTTCCCATAGAAAAGCATTGACTAGGGTTGAGCGATCGGGATTGGGAAAGATCGGATCCCGATCAGAGATCGAACAAATTTCACGATCGGGATTGGCTGGAAAATGTTCGGCTGAAAATCTCAAGATCGGCTCAACCCTAGTTGCAATACCATTCATACCCACTATCCAATAAATAGGTCATTAGTGTTAAAGTAGAACCCGTTTAACATTACTTATATGCAATTGTAGAGTCATATATCTAGGGAATACTTTGAATGGGCCTTTTCACAAAGTTCTACTGAACAAAAAGCTGAGCGTGATGTGAGGAAACATTCCTAACATGCCCAGATAGAGAAAAAAACAACAACTCAATTTCTACTATTTCAAATATTACAATAGAATATAATATATTAGACATTCATGGCATAAAATTACCAATCCATGAAAAATTACAATTACATTGATCTCTGGTAAGCAGAATTGTATTAAATATTAATGATACTGTATACACCATTCAAAATGGAAGAAGAAGCAGAAGGAAAAAACTCAAAAACAAAATAAAGAAATTTGTTTTGCTTGTTAGGAAATATCTTGACCGCCTGTTGTCTGTAATGCAGTGTGTAAGTAGAAATCAATGAAATCCTATGTGGTTTTGTGCAAATTTTCAATCAATGTAAACTGATTTGTCTTTTCAGAAGGTTAAGGTAGTTTAATGGTTGAAAGCACAGTGCTGTTCAGCAAGATGCAAAAGTCAAAGGGTTAGAGGATTAGGAATTTATTTCCTTTTAGACTTACCATGCCTTTTTGTCCAAAGACACTTCTTAAATAACATTGTGCCATGGTTTAAAATGAATCACAAACTTACAGAGACTGGATGAAATAATGATAAAAAATAAACTGTATGTAGCTTCTTCTTGGTCATAGCCCATGTTTACAGTGTTTACCGGTACTTGAGGCTTTGATATCTAGGGTTCATTTGTTTGCCATTGTTATTAATATATCACTGTGTTTGTCTCTATTTACTTTTTATTGCGCTCCCTTTTCTATGCATAAATTCCAAGGTCATAAAATGGGCAGTGAAGTGAAAGATCTTTTATTGATCATTATCATCATTACACGTGAATAAGTAGGTAGTTCTAACTGATGTGTATACACATCGCAAAAGGGAAAATTGTACACACTTGCAAACAGGAAGTGATGTCAAAACATAAAAAGATTTGAAATACTATCAAAACAAGAATTTTTATCACAGAGATTGGTGCCACAGGAAGTGATATCACAGATAAAAACATAAAACCTGAAATACTATTAAAAAACTTTGAAAAGAAAACACTTATTGAGAGAAAGGACTGTCATCAAGTTGCTCCTGTCATTAGGACAGTGTGGTAAGCAGGTAGGGACAGGGACTTGCTCAAGTTTAGGGCTCAGTGTCTGTCTTTCCATTGTTACAGCAACAACACTAGGGAATTACTCAACTAGCAATTCTCTTATACTAGATGTATTTAGGGTGACAGGGAAATTCTGGGTTTACTTATTTAGCACCTGCAGTCTGATAAAAGCAATGAATCAAAGTGCAAGTGTTCATTGTTTACGTTCTCTCCCCATTGCTTCCAGCCAGAGATAATTCCACAATGTCAGTCCAGTGGTTGCAGCACCCTCAAGTTACTTTTATCAAGGGATTTAAGTTGTTGCTGATTTGCACAACACAGGCGGGTAAACATTTACCTAGAGAGTCAAGGCGTGCAGCCACTGGCACCCAGTTACAAGATAGCATAGTTATCAAGCTTGCTGAAGGTCATCAGAACAGAATTTCTCTGGGAAAATAGACAAGAGGTCAATAGTGCTTCCGACTCCAGAGGGGCAAACCAGACCACAAGATGGTGGCCATGGGCATCAGTCTCAAGGTTGGCTGTCTGTCTCGAGAGCTAACACTTGCCTTTAATTCCTGGGTTCCCCGATGAGGCCTCTGATTGAGCCTTAGTAGCCCATGGGGCAAGTCACTGTAGTGAAGAGTATCAGTGTCATTTTGTCCACATCTTCCCTACTTATTATAATCTGCGATCTAAAGAGACCGCAGAGTATAATAATACCACTTCCAGTTTGGTCAGAAATGAAACTTGCAGGTGAACCTCACCAAACAAATGTTGCGAGATTCACCCATCACTACTTGCACAATGTTTATACAATCCATGTAGTATAAATACTTTTTGGAGATTCTCCTTATGTTTTTTTTTTTTTTTATTAATCAGGGGTTGTTTTGTTCACCCTTTCACTCTCACTGACTAGCGATCCTGCCCTTTACTAGCCCCTTTCACCCCCACTATCTCACTCTCTACCAATCCCACCCATTACTAGCTCCTCCCACCCTCCCCTGTCTCCCTGGCTAAGCTACTCTGCCCACTGCTAGAAGACAGGAAGACAGGGAGGAACTGTTCCCGGACAGAGGAAGGCTTGATAAGTATTGATTAGTATAGGGGAGGGGGAAGAGTGATAGTGACATTCCGTTTCTGAAGCAGTGATCAGAAAGTGTCCCTGGAGCATTCATGTGAGGGGTAATTATAGATTTTTTTTTTTAATTAAGTAAATTAGAAGTTAGGTGGGGGGTTAGTTTAGGGCATAATTATCAGTTTATCCTGGACAACCACTTTAAATCTAGTATTATACATGGCAACAAAATTAATACCAATGATATTTCTGCTACTCTCCTCTCCTTTAGCCCTGTCAGTATTTACATTCTCAGAGATAATACATTGTTTTTGTTGATAGAAGGTATAGTGATGAATATCATTGGCACTGTGGCAAAATTGTGGGCTATGTTAGAATAAAACAAAATAACATCCATGGTAATAAACATATACTCCTTAGTCCTCACAGATCTGGTAATTCCATTGTTAACTGGTGACAATCCTTAAAGTGTACCTCCGGTTATAAACAACTTTTCAGAAATAATTAGTACAAGTTAATATAAGAAACTTTGTAATATATCCTATTAAAGAAATATGCTTTATTGTCTAATTTTCAGGCAATTACTTTTTTCCATATTAGTCTCTGAAGAGAAGAGGGATGGGATAGAAAAGACACTCAAATAGTTGCAGCTTTTACACTGTGCTATTCCTTGCTTTATAACACTAACAGGCTTAGAATGCAGGACATGAGGCCATAAATCAATTAACTGGTAGGAGAATCCAACGTAATCCCTCTCTGCTTCATAGAGTTCTATGGTTGACGTTAAATATGGAGATGGATATAAGGTAAATAAGCAGTCAGATTGAAGATAAGGAGCTGGAGGACAGATTAAGTGGTGAAGGAAACAGATATGCTTAATAAAATATATTGCAAAGTTTCTTATATTAACCTGCACTATTCATTTGTGAAAAGTTGTTTATAAGTGGAGATACCCTTAAGTTAAAAATATCATTTGACAACATTCTCCTGTAGCTATAGATCTAAAAAAATATTTAGATTAATAAGTAACGACCCAATACCTGATATTATGGGACTCCATGATGGATTCTGAACCCACTTGTAGCTTGACAGATGATAATATTATTAGTAGGTTAATTAGAAAATAATACAAACAAAAATAATTTTTCCACTTTAATATTTGGTTCTTTACTGCATTATCAACCATATTTTTAAACTTGTTTTTTATAAGTGGAACATACAGTTAGATCCAAAAATAACTCACTTATAACATGTGTTGTCTTGTTTATGGTATTGCTTACATGTCTGAATACCCCCCCCCCCTTTATCATACTGATATATTATTTTTTGCAGTGATGCCAGTTTGTTGTAATTATTTTTAATAGTAATCCACAGTTGATCCTTTAGCATTGGTTAATAACAGATCATAGAATATTCCAATATTTAATTTTTTGATGGGGTTGATGGGTGTTGGTTGATAAGTTGCAGTTTCACACTCGTTTTGATAGGTGGCTTCATTTGACTAAATGGTAAAAAATCTTTTTTTGCCCTCTCTGTGATTTTGAGATGCAAGTGCACCTTCTAAGAAGGGATTTGTGGAATTATTATCACGCTATTGACATGTACATGCTAGTTTCAGGTATATTAAGGAGTTACCTATTAACTTGACCTGGATTTATATCCTTACAGATTTCTAGACCTGGGCCATTTTAATAGATTAGGACTTTTGTAAGTCCTAAGGCTGAACCTCAAAGTACCTGCGCCTACCATCAAGGCGTGAGGGAGGGTAGTTATCACTACCACACCGGAGAACTTTTATACAGGCTAGCTATACACTCTACTATAAGACAGCTATAGTAGGAATCATCTGAGCTGGATACTTTGTGGCTGCACGAATATCTCTGAGTGTAGGCAGGCTAAACAGTGTATTTTGTTAATTGCTACATATGAGGCTGCTCCTCTATTATTATTAGTCTCCTGAGGATTCCCTGCAATGGGAGGAAACATATAGAGACAAAAAACAACACTTTGATATAAAAATTACACTTTGAGGTAGCCGATTTTGAAATCATTTGGCCCCTCACATTGAAGCCTGGAGCATTTGTATATTGCCTGTGTCTCTTGGTATTTGTTTTACCAGTGCTAAGGGCTCAGGCTTTATTACATTGACCTCACAATGTCCATTGTTTTTTTCTGGACACTATAAGATTTTGTTTGGGGTAATGGGATTAACCCACTGTGGCCTCCATTTCTATAGTCCCACACAAGAGCAGTTAATTATTTGTCTGGCTGGTATCACCTACAGCATATGTCTAAGATCTGTCATCTGAGGTTATAGCTACTAACATTTTTAAACACCCTCTGATACATCTTGTAAGAGGCTACTTCCTTTTGCTCTATAAAATTATATTTTGAGCATTGTTATACAGTGGGGCAAAAAAGTATTTAGTCAGTCACCAATAGTGCAAGTTCCACCACTTAAAAAGATGAGAGGCATCTGTAATTTACATCATAGGTAGACCTCGACTATGAGAGACAAAATGAGAAAACAAATCCATAAAATCACATTGTCTGATTTTGTAAGAATTTATTTGCAAATTATGGTGGAAAATAAGTATTTGGTCACCTACAAACAAACAATCAAGATTTCTGGCTCTCACAGACCTGTAACTTCTTCTTTAAGAGTCTCCTCTTTCCTCCACTCATTACCTGTAGTAATGGCACCTGTTTAAACTTGTTATCATTATAAAAAGACACCTGTGCACACCCTCAAACAGTCAGACTCCAAACTCCACTATGGTGAAGACCAAAGAGCTGTCAAAGGACACCAGAAACAAAATTGTAGCCCTGCACTAGGCTGGGAAGACTGAATCTGCAATAGGCAACCAGCTTGGATTGAAGAAATCAACTGTGGGAGCAATAATTAGAAAATGGAAAACATACAAGACCACTGATAATCTCCCTTGATCTGGGGCTCCATGCAAAATCTCACCCCGTGGGGTCAAAATGATCACAAGAATGGTGAGCAAAAATCCCAGAACCATGCGGGGGGACCTAGTGAATGAACTGCAGAGAGCTGGGACCAATGTAACAAAGCCTACCATCAGTAACACACTACGCCACCAGGGACTCAGATCCTGCAGTGCCAGACGTGTCCCACTGCTTAAGCCAGTACATGTCCGGGCCCGTCTGAAGTTTGCTAGAGAGCATTTGGATGATCCAGAAGAGTATTGGGAGAATGTCCTATGGTCTGATGAAACCAAACTGGAACTGTTTGGTAGAAACACAACTTTTCGTGTTTGGAGGAAAAAGAATACTAGGTTGCATCCATCAAACACCATACCTACTGTAAAGCATGGGGGTGGAAACATCATGCTTTGGGGATGTTTCTCTGCAAAGGGGCCAGGACAACTGATCCGGATACATGAAAGAATGAATGGGGCCATGTATCGTGAGATTTTGAGTGCAAACCTCCTTCCATCAGCAAGGGCATTGAAGATGAAACGTGGCTGGGTCTTTCAACATGACAATGATTCAAAGCACACCACCAGGGCAACGAAGGAGTGGCTTTGTAAGAAGCATTTCAAGGTCTTGGAGTGGCCTAGCCAGTCTCCAGATCTCAACCCTATAGAAAACCTGTGGAGGAAGTTGAAAGTCCGTGTTGCCAAGCAACAGCCCCAAAACATCACTGCTCTAGAGGAGATCTGCATGGAGGAATGGGCCAACATACCAACAACAGTGTGTGCCAACCTTGTGAAGACTTACAGAAAACGTTTGACCTCTGTCATTGCCAACAAAGGATATATAACAAAGTATTGAGATGAAATTTTGTTACTGACCAAATACTTATTTTCCACCATAATTTGCAAATAAATTCTTACAAAATCAGACAATGTGATTTTCTGGATTTGTTTTCTCATTTTGTCTCTCATAGTTGAGGTCTACCTATGATGTAAATTACAGACGCCTCTCATCTTTTTACGTGGTGGAACTTGCACTATTGGTGACTGACTAAATACTTTTTTGCCCCACTGTATATACCTCGCAGTTGATGCAATTTTTTGGGTTGCACACAGTTAACTCTGATATGGTGAGGGATAGTCTCCCTGATATCCTATGGACTAGTTTTATTCAGGGTTCCTAGTGTTGCAGCCATGGTTTAGACTTATCCCTGCATTTAGGACAGGCCTATAATTAATCACAATTCACACATTGGGAGGTATATTTTTTATTTCATTATACAGATTTACACCCTGGGTTTTTCATTTTAACGTATATCAATAAAGAATTAGTTTTAAATTGTTGCCATTTCAGTTGGAATTAGTGCAACTAAAAACTCTAAGGAAATTATCAAATTGCACACGCCTCCTGCGCCGCAGCATGCGAAGAGAGGGTGGCGCAGAGACCCAAACAGGCAGAGATGTTACAACTACACAGCGTGGATTCTTACAATTAAAGTGTTCAATTTTTAGACTCCATGCTGTGTAGTGAATGAGATCATTTTTAAAATCCGATCTTCGATTATTAAAAAAATCCCATTGACTTGCATTGGGATTGGAATTGGGATCGGGATCGGTTTCGAATGGAAAATGATTGGAAATCAGATTTTAAAAACGATCCTGAAATCTCAAGATCGACTCAACCCCACTGTTGATAGCCCCAAACCGGGATGTTAGATCAGCTGATTAAAGCAAAACCTGTATACTCCCTAATACAGACGCCCCTCAGTTTTTCCTGTATTTGCTAAGACCAAGCGATACTCAGTTACTACTGAGCTTGAACAAGCCCTATGTTTGGAGACTATGCATAGCGTGACAATGGCATTTAGTTTCAGATGCCGAGTTATACACTTGGCTATTACAGGATTCTGTTGCACATTTACCTACTTCAATCTCCTTATTTATCTCCTTCTCCTGAGGCATACACAATCATCTGGAACCTGAGTGACACATAGAAGTACTGCACAATAGTGGTTGTGACTTGATATAACCAAACCAGGTGAGAGTACATCCTGACCACAATCTTATCTGTGAGTGCACTCTCTCCCTCTGTTTCTTGAGAGCTCTTTTCCTGAGTACGATCAGTATACAATTTGTGGAGTATGGTTTTATGCTATGTGTTGCTCCGCATTTTGGTTTTCTCATATTTAGGATAAATTTATTTATAGGTCTGGTCTGGTGAAAAAGTCACTTAAGAGTCGTTTAAGATTGTAGTCTGAATATATTTAGGGATCTGCTTTGAAGTCTGAATTAATTCTTGTTTCTAGTCTTGGGTCTATATTTATTTAGGTCTGAGGTTTTAGGTTTTAAGTTCAGACTATACAGTATCTAGGTTAGAACTGAGGAGCTAGATTTCTGCACAGAAATAAGAAGCTGTCAACATGGCCTGGGTTAAATGGAGAAGAAAAGGCAAGATAGTGACTCCAATCAGAGGAGATGTCACTTGTGAATAATTAAATGTATTCTGCCTGCAATTACCTCTAATTAGTAATGCACTCTTCTATATGATCTGAAGAGTCATAAAATTTTTCAGAAATCTTGTATAGGGTTGGTATCTGACCACATGCATACTATAGGGGAAGCAAGGGTAACAGCTGCACTTTGTGTCTAATGGGGTCGAGAGGTCCTTCTGCCATGTAAGACAACTAAATTGCCTCATTAAAGCATATCTGCAATTATAAAAAAAAGTTTGAATAAATGATAGTACAGATTTTATTAGAAACTTTGAATAAATGATAGTACAAGTTGAAGAAATATGTTTTCTACTACACTTTTCAGGCTGTAGAATTTTCTATATATTAGTCTATAAAGAGTAGAATGGTAAGATTAGGCTTATAGAAAAGACACTAAAATAATTGCTATTCTGTGCTCTTTTAACATTGACAGGTTGTAGATAAGAGGCTATCAGTGCACAGAATGAGGCAATAACTCAACTAACTAGACTACAGCAGCCTCCAAATCCATCCCTACTTTCTCCATGGAGCTCTCTGTATGAGGCTGAATACACAGAACAATATTATGGAAACAACAGTCATAATAATAATAATAATAATAATAATAATAATAAATTTTATTTCTATAGCGCCAACATATTCCGCAGCGCTGTACAATTTGTAGGGTTCAAATACAGACAGATACATTACAAAGAAAGTCATTTCACACAATGGGACTGAGGACCCTACTCGCAAGAGCTTACAATCTATGAGGTAGAGGGCGTGACACAAGAGGTAGCAGGGGCGGTATTGCTTATGCAGAGGTCAGACACTTTTGTAATAGAGGTTACTGCCATTACACAAACATAAAACTTTATGAGCCGTCACCAGTCGTGTCCTGTAACATGTGGATGGAGCTTGGACATATAGAGTTATCCTGATATGGCATCATATCATGTGGGGAAATGTGGGAGCGGGGACAGAGGAGGGTTAAGGGTTTACGTTAGACATTGTGATAGGCTTGTCTGAAAAGATGCGTCTTTAGTTTGCGTTTGAAGCTGTAGAAATTGGGAGTTAATCTGATTGCCCGGGGTAGAGCATTTCAGAGAAGTGGTGCAGCTCGGGAGAAGTCTTTTATACGAGCATGGGAGGTTCTGATAATAGAGGATGTAAGTGTTAGGTCATTGAGTGAACGGAGAGCACGGGTTGGGCGGTAGACAGAGATGAGGGAGGAAATGTAGGGAGGTGCGGCATTATGGAGAGCCTTGTGGATGAGGGTGATAACTTTATATTTTATTCTATAATGAATAGGCAGCCAATGTAGCGACTGGCACAGACCGGAGGCATCGCTGTAGCGTCTAGCCTGATAGATGAGCCTGGCCGCTGCATTCAGAATAGATTGTAGAGGGGAGAGTTTAGTGAGGGGAAGACCGATAAGTAAGGAGTTACAGTAGTCAAGGCGAGAATGAGTCAAAGAGACAATAAGTGTCTTTAGTGTATCTCTGGTGAGGAAAGGGCGTATTCTGGAGATGTTTTTGAGGTGAAGGTGGCATGAACGTGCGAGTGATTCAGCATGAGGGGTGAAGGAAAGGTCTGCGTCAAATATGACCCCGAGGCAGCGGGCCTGCTGCCTAGGAGTTATAGTAAGGCCTGAGACTACAATGGATATATCAGGGACAGATCTATTAGATGGTGGAAACAGTAGTAGTTCAGTCTTGGAGAGATTTAGTTTCAGATAGAGTGAGGACATGATATTTGAGACAGCAGAGAGACAGTCACTGGTGTTCTGTATGAGTGCAGGGGTGATGTCATGGGAAGATGTGTATAATTGGGTGTCATCAGCATAAAGATGGTACCTGAAGCCAAATCTGACAATGGTTTGTCCAATGGGGGCTGTGTAGAGAGAAAAGAGGAGGGGGCCTAGGACCGAGCCCTGAGGAACCCCAACAGCAAGGGAAAGAGGGGAAGAAACAGAGCCCGCAAATGATACATTGAAAGTGCGGTCTGAGAGATAAGAGGAGAACCAGGAGAGCGCAGTGTCATTGAGGCCAACTGAGCGAAGCATAGTGAGGAGGAGTTGATGGTCAGATTGAACAGTCAGATTGAAGATAAGGAGGCTAGTTCCTGGTGGTGAAGTAAACACATCCCCATAATAAGTTATATTGCAATTTTTTTTAATATTCAGATGCTGTATACTGTAGGTATGCATTAAAGAGTCATAGGCATTACAGTGTGCCATAGAAGCAATCATAGGCTCACAGAGCTAAGCCCCATTATATGACTTTAACAAAGAAATAGTAAAGAAACATTAAGGAAGAAAACAAAAAAAGTAGTGCTAACTAAAAAAATAAAATAAAAAATTGAAAAAACTTCTTCTCCAAAACAAAGCCCTAATAATTGTACATTGATAAAAAAAAATATATATATATATTTTAAAAAGTTGTAGCTCTTGGAATGTAGCATTGAAAATGCTACTTTTTAAATGAAAAATTATTTTTGTGTGCAAAAATATGTACGAAAAACTTATATGTCAATGCACTACAAATGTAACAATCCGTAGAAATTCAAAATGCTTTTATATCTTGTTATGAATGACATGAAAAAATTTAGATACTTTATATTATATAATTAAAAAATAAAACTTGATATGCAAAAAATGCATGCTTGGATGCTTACAATGGATGCTTACAATGACAAAAAAAAGTAAAAAAAAAACCAATTGAATCTTGAAACAGGGCAATAAAAAAAAAATAGGCCAAATAGGCATCTTTAAAGAGTTAATAATAATATTAGGGAAATATGTCATACAGCAATAACAACAAAAATCTGTTTTTTTCTTTTTCTTTTTATCATCTTCTTTCCTATGGCGAGAAGCCCTACAGTTCTCCATCTGCTAGCAAATCTTATTATACTAACAAAATAGTGTTAACCAATAATCTACAACTATAATGACAACATTTTAGATCATTAAAATCCATCTAATTAGAGTCTAAATACCTTATGCAGATGGTCAAACAAATATTTAAAAAATTTAAAGATATGCAATAGCTCAGAGATCTTACAGGTGTAGAAATTCTTTCTCGATGGCATAGTGAGACCCTAAATGTCTATTTCTTATATATAACACAAACAGAAGACATGCCATGATCTACCAGAAAAAAAAAGTACAGATTATTTGTATGTGTAGTATAAATAACTTTTTACATCAGATCTACTGTATAAGACACTTGAAACAATTAGGCACAAAATGAAACACACAGTTCTTAAAGTCAATGTGTTGTAAAATGGATCAGAGTAAGGCTTCGTTCACATCTGTGCTGGTAATCCGTTCGGGGGGAGTCCACATGGGGACCCTCCCGAACAGATTACCAAACGCATTGGCAAGCGCTGTACAGTGAAAGCACGCAGACCACATAGACTATAATGGGGTCCGTGTGCTTTCCGCATGGTCCCCGCATGGAACATGCGGACAGAAAAGTATTTCACAATCTACTTTCCTATTTGCATGACTCGTGCGGAGACTGTGCAGAAAGCACACGGACCCCATTATAGTCTATGGGGTCCGTGTGCTTTCACTGCACATGGCTTGCCAATGCGTCCGTTCGGGGGGGGGGGGGTCCATGTGGACTCGCCCAAGCAGGCTGCTGATGCAGATGTGAATGAGGCCTAAGGATGTGAGTGACTTTGACAAATTGTGATAACTAAACAAATGAGTCAAAGACACATCTTTGAAACATCAGGTTTTAGTACCTACCTGAATTTGTTCAAGTAACACCAACCAGGGAAATATTCAGGTTATGAGTACCCAAGGCTCATTGGTGTATTTAGAGAGGATATGGTAGTCAGTCCAGTTCTACAGATAAACTACTGTTAAACAAATTGCTTATAACGTTAAAGAGACTCTATCAGTCTAAGTTTTGTCCCCAAACAAATAACCATTTCATGGATAGAGAAATCACTCTAAAGTGCATTAAAGGGTTTTGGCCACTTTCAGACCAATATTGACAAACAAATGTACAATAAAAAGTTATACAATTTTCCAATACACTTTCTGTATCAATTCCCCTCGGTTTTCTAGATCTCGGCTTGCTGTCATTCATTCTGTAACTTCTAGTGGATAAAACTCTGACCATGGTCATGTGATTTACGGTCCATGGTCATGTGATGAGCACACAGGTGCACAGCTCGTTACCAGGCAGATGCCTGATTACTGTGCTGTGATTATAACGAGCGACACCTGTGTCCTCATCACATGACCATGGACTGTAAATCACATGACCATGGACTGTAAATCACATGACCATGGACCGTAAATCACATGACCATGGTCAGACTTTTATCCTCTAGAAGTAACAGAATGAATGACAGCAAGCAGAGATCTAGAGAACTGTGAGGAATTGATACAGAAAGTATATTGGGAAATTGTATATCTTTTTATTGTACATTTGTTTGTCAATATTGGTCTGAAAGTGGCCAACCCCTTTGAATCTGATTTTCTATATTTCACAATAAATATCTATAAGTGCTCTGAATCTCCTCTACCATTGCTGCCAATATCACCCCTTTAGTGCTAAACCTAATTTTCAAAATCTGGATGCTTGGCAGGGTCACTCACACCTAGATAAACTATCAGTGTTAAATCTTGAGCCCTCTGAAGAACCCTGGATTATTACAAGGAAACACGTTGGAACGATTTGGTTACTTGATTACCCTCTATCTGCATTAGGATTATATTACCTGGAGGATGTGACATTTTTTGGATTCCGTACATCATTTTCTAGAGTAAGATTAGGGAAAGAGTGTTTTGGACTATCATCTCCAACAGTGAAAATATTTGGTGTTTCTTATCCAAACTGGCCATCTTCCACTACACACTGGCTCTAACAATAATTAGACCAAAGGTTGCACCCCTGTTGTGCAATTTTTTGGGGTTATGTCATCTTGCACTCTATACCTACCAGATTAGGATGTGGCGGTGATGTGTTGCCTCCTTCACAGCTGTTTGTTGACAATCTGGCCAATTCTCTAGCAGACTGATTTACTTATGCATAAAAAGATGATTATCTCTGCATTGCTTCATTGGTTTATGGCCACAAAGTTGTGTTTTTGCTCCTATTAAAGGCTCCTACACAACATTATCACCTTCATATGGGAAGACCTGTGGCATAACCAATGTTGCATATGAAGTGCTATGCCGTCCTACCCACAGTCAGCCGTTCAGCAATATAAACATTGTGACTTGCACAACAATGATCAGTAGAGAATGCTTACCTCTTGTTCACATCAGCATTTGGATTCCGTCCAGGGGAGTCCACATGGGGACCCCCCGAACAGAACACAAACGCACTGTGCTGTAAAAGCACACGGACTCCATAGACTATAATGGGGTCCCTGTGCTTGCCGTGCACTGCCCACAAAGATGCGGACAGGAAAGTAGATGGTGAACTGCTTTCCTGTCCGCAAGATCCCTGCGGAGATCTCGTGGCAAGCAAATGGACTCCACTATAGTCTATGGGGTCCGTTTGCTTTTACTGCACCAGCGCTTTCACTTGCGTTTGGTATTCTGTTCGAGGGGTCTCCATGCGGATTCCCCCGGATGGAATCCAAATGCTGATGTGAACGAGGGCTTACATGTGCGGTAGTCCATCTTATTACAGTATCCCAAAATGGACCTATTCTTTAGCACTACCAAAAAGAAGACACAATAATAGGGCCATGTCATTAGGCATTCCTTCGACAATTTTGGAGCAGCTTGATGGCTTTCAGTTAGATGACATTCATTATAGTCTACAGCTTTTCCACATTATAAAAATAACGTTGTCTGTCATTGGTCTTATCATTCTAGAAGCCATCTCAAAATTTTCTTTGATGGTGTCTAATTTGAGGATAATAAAGGCTGAAAAAACTTTTTAGTTATTATTAAAGGATTTGCCCTACTGGACTGAAAGTGCAATTTATTGTTCTTTTCGGAGTGACATGCAAAGAAAAGCTCAAAGCCGGGCATGCTGTTTTTTGAGTGGGCCATTTCAAGTTCTCTGACGAATAGTATGTCCCACTGGAATTCTCTATACACGAGTCTGAAAGGGAATGGATTAGGGCTCTTTTTGTAGATGTAAATGAAACAAAAAGAACTTTTATGATGTAGCAGTATAAAATAAGAGGCTTCATTGTAATACTGATTGCAAGGATTCTTTGAATGGAAAGTCTACGTTGCTGGACGTTATTCTTCCGAGACTTAAAATCTGTGTGGAGTAAATGTATCTCAAGTAGAAATCCTAACATTGCTCTCATTTCAGGCAAGGAAGAGTTTATTGGTTTGTTTTACTTCATTTTACCCACACCTACCAAAAAGAGGACTACAGGGAGAATTTACTCCTGTGAAATCTGCTTCTAATTAAAACAAGTAATTAGTGTTCCTCCAGGCTTTGCGGTTTCACTCATTTTTGCCCGCCAGACCACATTAGTTTTAAAACCAATCCAATTTCTAGTAATAACAGACTGTAAAAAAAGTCATTTAACAAGTATATGAACATAAGGTTACTTTTCGGTCTTTGATTTACTTTTCCTTACAGTAAACTTTACCGGTTCTACATCTGTGAAATTTAGGAGTTTTTCTACAGATGTGTTATTACTTATTAGTCTAATAATCTACTTACAGGAGTGTGGTGGGATCTGTATCATTTCCACTTATGAAATACATTGAACTATGTGACTCGGGTGGATATATTGGTTAGGTGTGAAAGAAGAAATTATACTGATTATACCACAAAAATTTTATCTACATAATGACCAGTCCCATATGGACCAAGCAATTTTATTTATTTATTTTTTAAATGTAGATTCTGAGCCCCATATAGGGATCACAATGTACATTTTTCCCTATCAGTGTGTCTTTGGAGTATGGGAGGAAATCCACACGAAAATGGGGAGAACATACAAACTCCTTGCGGATATTGTCCTTGGCAGGATTTCAACCCAGGACTCCAGCACTGCAAGGTTACCGTGCTAACTAATGAGCCTCCGTGTTGCCCATAAGGGGCAAGCATTTTACGAAGCCATACCTTCATGTTAGGGAATTGCAATAGGGGCAATTCCCAGTAGATGCTGGAAACCCTGGGAAGGGGCACAAGAGACAGTGAGCCCTAAGCTGAAGCCCCCCACTGTCCCTTCCTGCTTGCCTAGTCCTATTGTATGTAATAGGCGGCAACTTGGAGACGATCCCTTCATATATATGTGACACACAAAATGCAGACAAGACAAACAACAACAAAGGGAGCTCAGCTAGCCAAGGATCCAGTAACAGTTGAGCAATGCAGTATCAAAATTGACATCCAAAAGACTAGTCAATAGGGAAAGCCAGAGATCAAGAATCAGAATATAAGTAATAACAGCGAGAGAAAAGCCAGCACACACAAGGCAATAGCAAGCATCAATGTGAATGTGAGCCTAGAATAAATAGGGAGGAAGAACCCGCCCTGGAGCTGATAGGAAGACCAGCTGTCAATCACAGGGCAAAACAAAATTTAACTCTTAGAGGAGCAGAGGGAAATGAAGGTGAAGGATTTGGGTGTGGTGGAAAATCAATTAACAAGGTGAAGGAATAGAACAGTGTTCAGACAATGCAACCAAAAACTCCAAGCAAGTTATCAAACTGCACACGCCTTCTGCGCTGCAGCATGCGAGCAGAGGGTGGCGCAGAGACCAGAACAGGTAGAGATGTTACACTTTATTTCTGCCCACCTAGAAATATGAGGCCTTTAATTTTTGAGGATGAGTTGTGATTTTCAATGTCACCTTTTTCAAGGTAACTCTAATTTAGTGGTTCATTTTTACTAACTTTTGTTCTGGGAAGATTGGAAAATATGGAATGAATAACAAAAAAAATGTGTCGCCATATTCTGAGAGTTATAACTTTTATTTTTTCATCAATCTACTGTAACTTGGTGAGAGCTTCTTTGATGACTTTTTTTTAAAATTTTTTAAAGAATTCACAGAATTCACAGTGCAGGCAAAATAATTGGAGATAAGTGAATCGAAGCTGCCAAAGTGCAATTCGATCCAAATTTCAGGAAATATTTGATTTGCTTCAAATCCAGATTTCCTCATGCTTTGTGGTAACAAATCGCATTTTTTCTAAAAATGGCTGCTGCACATTAGGACTTGGGAACACAGCCAGCCATGTGATGTCACAGCCCTTTAACCCCTTTGCAACCGCCCACTGCCTCGGGTGCAAGAGTTTACTGTAACTGACTGCTAACACCCTGCTCCATAACCACACAGCTCTGATCGCGGTTTTTAATCCCTTGGATGCCACAGTCAAACATGACCGTGGCATCTAAGGGGTTCCACATTCTACATGTCCACCTCAGCACCCACAGTGGTGAGATCGGGGAGTTTACAATATCCATCTTCTGTATCCTGGGGTCTGGCCAGTGATCCTGGGCCTCTAGTATCCCCCGGAACCTGGAAGTGCCTGCCCAGAAGTGAGGAAGTCAGTCTATGCGTCAGCCTATGCAAAAATGGTGAATTGAATTTTTAAAAATTCAATCATCTCTAAAAATAATGTGTAGTTTGGATTCAGCAAAACCAAGTATGTGAAGCCTTTTTATTTTAATGTTTTGACACATTAAAGTATTGTTAATGAGGAAAGGGTTTTTTTGGTTGGTTTTACATCTTCATTTAACATATTTTAATTACTGAAATTACAGCCAAGGTGGCCATTGCTAGGGTTGGCTGACATGGTAACTCAATGACCACCCCCAAAATCACATTGCAGGGAGTATATGGGCATACATTATTCTGTAATATAAGGGACTAAACACCTAGATTGATATTTCACCACTCCAGTTGTTTCAACTGTTGCCTATCATTTGCACCTGGAATCTCCTGGTAATTGTATGGGTAAAGCTGCTGAGTCATTCGATAACAATCTTTTTTATTATATTTTTTTTTCATTGGACAAAACAAATTACAGATTAGAATTGTAGAAAGGGCAAATATATACAATCACTATCATGTACAGTAAAAAGTACTCAATTTTGCAGTAAGGGGCTACATGAGTGATGAATGACTAAAATTATATAGGTCCAGCGAAACCTGGACCTTCTTTTCCCAGATCACTATAGGTTTCTTTATTAGATACTAAAATCCCCTGATATTAAGACTGTGTGAAAGGGTCTTTACTCAAAATAGCATACAAAATGCTAGCAACCTCAAAACCAAGAAGTAGCCCATTGGATTGGAGTTTTCTGTATGAGCTTTTCTGATGCGTTAGTTCCCAAGTCACGTCAACCAATGTATTCTCACACACCGAGAATCTACTATTTCCCTGGACCAAGTCTATAATATGACACAACAGCCAGGCCAAATTATAACTTCTGACATCAGGAAGATTCATCCCACCTCTCTCCCATTCGTTTATGATAATGGATACCAAACCTTTTGCCCTTCCACAGGAAATTGTCCTGTTAAAGCACTGTATATCCAGATGTTTGAGTAACAAAGGTACGGTCTGCATGGGGTACATAAGCCCCAATGTACACATCATTTCTAGCATTTACGAGAGGAAACAACTATAGCAACGCTGTGGATCAATTTAGATTTTTTACAGCAATGGAGGGTAGATTAATCTATAGAGAGTCAAATATTAATATCCAGAAAGCGTACTGATGTTTTTTATATCAATAAACCATGTGTAGAGTTTCCCTTGCCAGATCTGCTTGCCCCTACCTCAACAGTACCTCACACATTGACGCTAGGTTCACACCTGCGTTCAGTACTCTGTTCTGTGCTTTCCGTCTTCTACATGCAAGAAGACGGAAAGCACAGACCGGGTCCGGCCGTGAGCGGCGGTGAGCGTTTTATGCTCTCCGCCGCGAAACCGTTTTTTTTAAATCCGGACACAGAGTACTGCATGTTCGACTCTGTGTCCGGATTAAAAAACCTGGTTTCGAGGCAGAGAGTGTAAAACGCTCACCATCGCTCACGGCCGGACAGCTTTCTCACCCATTCAAATGAATGGGTGAGAAAGACTCCTGCAGGTTTCCGTATCCTGCTCTGTTTTATGCAGGAAACGGAAACTTGCATAACGGACACCTGGGCGCAGATGTGAACGAGCCCTGAGATGTATTTATCTTGAAAATGGGAAAAAGATCTGAAAGTCGTCAGTCTTCTGGATCTGCTATAAAATTGACAAGTCAATCTGCAAACGGCGGCAGTCTTGAATTAGGAGTCCTGATGGGTATCCCTTTGAAAAGGTTACCTTTTCCCAAAAAGTGAGATAATAGATCCTACTCAATATTGAACAATAGAGGTGAGAATGGACATCCCTGGTGACTTCCTTGTAACTATGGGAGTGGTTGCAATAAAAAGCCAGGAGTACCCATACTATGGATTTCTGTGCAATACATCTGTGAAAGTCCAGAATGGGCTCCATATATTCATAGCCTCAATGACCTGCCCTAGACACATCCATTTGCCATTTTCAAATGCTTTTTCAGTATCTATAATGACCAGGGAAGGCCTCTATCCATTACCAGAAGGACCTTCTTGATATTAAAAATTGCGGAATGCCCCTGATTAAAACCCGTTTTCTGCTTAGAGAGGATTTTAAGATCCTGATTTATAAGAGAGCCGATAGGATGTTGGATGTCTCCAGTCCCTGCCCGCTTTAAGTAAAACTGTAATGCAGTATACATAGCTGGCGAGAGCTCCTCCCCTGATAACACATCAGAGAACATTTTAGCAAGTATCGGGGTCACCTGCATTTCTAAGGCTCTATAAAATTCTTCATGGTAGCCATCTATTCCTGGTGATTTATCCATCGTCAAGTATCTAATAACCTTTTACACTTCCTCAGCAGTAACTTGGCATTGAAGGCCTTCACTTGTTCTATAACTTTAGGGAGGAGTTAATCAGAAACAATCGACCCGCTTCGACAGTGGATGCTTTTGACTTACCAGTATTGCTGGATTGGAACCACAGATACATATTTCATATATTTCCATCAATGTACAGTAGCCATATGAGGACATGTTATTTGCAAGATGAGTTATATATAATGGAAAAAAAAACAGCAATTCTGCATCAGTTTTTATTGTTTGTTTTTTTCTCATGTGTTGTTCATGTAGTATATGGTAATGAAATTTTCACTTGATTTTTATGTTTCGCCACAACTTTCTCCATAACCCTTTGTTATGCTCTAATTCTACTGGAGAGTTACAAAATTGCTATTACAGTGGAACTGGTAAAGTGTATTGGGTGACTTTATTCATATTTCTATTATTATTTACTGTATTTTTTAGTTGTACAACATTTTATTATATATATTATATATATATTTACAATCATACATGAGTAGACTGATTTTTAAAAAGACTTTCCAAATTGAGAGAATTTCTATTGTATTATTTACTATGGATTTCACAAAAAGAAATGCTGCATCTTAGAAGGTATCTGATACCGTTAAAATGTTGACTTCTATACACTGAAATTCTGCCATGTTACCACCCAACATGTCTCTGCAAACCATACATGTGTATCCAGTACTGATGAGATGCAGTCAGAGGTAAAATTACCAATTACATTTAGTGACTTGGAGTTGATGTCTTCTTTGATTGTAGTTTTCTCTTTTCCTTTTATTTTTCATTTTGCCCATGCTGCCATGACGGATCTTCCCTGCTACAACTCCCTTTGAGAAAATTAGTCTTCCTCACATCTTTATCTACTTATTTTTATAGCACATCCACACCCTGTAAATATAACACAACACATTCCTCCATCTAACACTACTCCCATAGATCATGCTCAAAAAGTTGTACCATTCAAAAAAAAAAGATAAATATCTACGTAGATGTAGGAATTCATTATTTTACATTTTAAATATGTTTCCATGGTATAGATGTGTCTAAAGAAAAGAAAATGTTTGGTTGTCCATAGGTCACCCCTTATTCACATGTTTTTGAAATGGTCATCACACACCATTATAGAACCCATGAATTTCAATGGGTCTATTCACATGGCACTATCAATGTCTGTTTAGACAGAAAAGTGCAGGTCAGATTTTTTTTTTATAGCCATGAAAAACGGTCTGTAAAAAAAAAATGGGCATGTGTTCTCAAAACAGCAGTGTAATGTGTCTGTTGTGTCACTGCTGTGTGAATAAGCTCTTGGGATAGGGTTACATAGTGACTTTATGTTAGTATAGACAGGGGGTCGCAATGCAACTTCATTCATTAATTGGAAAGACTTCATTATCAGGGTTAAAACAATGGTTCTGAAGCATAAACACATATGCAAATAGACTCATTATTACCCGCAGCAACTAATGAGAGAGTTTAAATATTAGAAATTTTTTTTTAAAAAAAGGATGTGACAAAGTGAATAATTATCACAGAATTTATCTTAGGATCCTATCTAGACCAAGTGATGGCCAATAATGAGACTGAGCTCCCACCTGTGCTTGAAGGCCCCTCCCTAAAAGAATAAGAACAGGTTACCTACTAACAGAGGGAAACACTACTCACAGCTGAAGGTTTTTTTTTCACAGATACAGTGTTGGCCAAAAGTATTGGCTCCCCTGCTATTCTGTCAGATAATACTCAGTTTCTTCCAGAAAATGATTGCAAGCACAAACTCTTTGGTATTAATATCTTCATTTATTTTGCTTGCAATGAAAAAACAAAAAAGAGAATGAAAAAAAAAAAAAATCAAATCATTGATCATTTTACACAAAACTCCAAAAATGGGCCAGACAAAAGTATTGGCACCCACAGCCTAATACTTGGTAGCACAACCTTTAGACACAATAACTGAACAACCGCTTCTGGTAACCATCAATGAGTTTCTTACAATGCCCTGCTGGAATTTTAGTCCATTCTTCTTTGGCAAACTGCTCCAGGTCCCTGAGATGTGAAGGGGGCCTTCTCCAAACTGCCATCAAGAGATTTCTCCACAGGTGTCCTATGGGATTCAGATCTGGACTCATTGCTGGCCACTTTACAAGTCTCCAGTGCTTTCTCTCAAACCATTTTCCAGTGCTTTTTGAAGTGTGTTTTGCGTCATTTGTCCTGCTGGAAGACCCATGACCTCTGATGGAGACCCAGCTTTCTCACACTGGACCCTACATTATGCTGCAAAATTTGTTGGTAGTCTTCAGACTTCATAATGCCATGCACATGGTCAAGCAGTCCAGTGCCAGAGGCAGCAAAGCAACCCCAAAACATCAGGGAACATCCGCCATGTTTGACTGTAGGGACCGTGTTCTTTTCTTTGAAGGCCTTTTTTTTTTTTCAACTCTATGTTGATGTCTTTTCCCAAAAAGCTCTACTTTTTGTCTCATCTGACCAGAGAACATTCTTCCAAAACATTTTTGGCTTTCTCAGTGGGGTCTTTCTGGGTATCCTACCATACAGTCCCTTTTCATTCAGACACCGACGGATAGTACGGGTTGACACTGTTGTACCCTCGGACTGCAGGGCAGCTTGAACTTGTTTGGATGTTAGTCGAGGTTCTTAATCCACCATCCGCACAATCTTGCATTGAAATCTCTCGTCAATTTTTCTTTTCCGTCCACATCTAGGGAGGTTAGCCACAGTGCCATGGGCTTTAAACTTCTTGATGACACTGCACACGGTAGACACAGGAACATTCAGGTCTTTGGAGATGGACTTGAAGCCTTGAGATTGCTCATGCTTCCTCACAATTTTGCTTCTCAAGTCCTCAGACAGTTCTTTGGTCTTCTTTCTTTTCTCGATGCTCAATGTGGTATACACAAGGACACAGGACAGAGGTTGAGTCAACTTTCATCCATTTCAACTGGCTGCAAGTGTGATTTAGTTATTGCCACCACCTGTTAGGTGCCTCAGGTAAGTAACAGGTGCTGTTAATTACACAAATTAGAGAAGCATCACATGATTTTTCAAACAGTGCCAATACTTTTGTCCACCCCCTTTTTTATGTTTGGTGTGGAATTATATCCAATTTGGCTTTTTGACAATTCTTTTTGTGGCTTTCCATTGAAGACAAATTAAATGAAGATAATAATACCAAAGAATTTGTGATTGTAATCATTTTCTGGAAGAAAATGAGTATTATCTGACAGAATTGCAGGGGTGCCAATGCTTTTGACCAACACTGTATATATATATATATATATATATATATATATATATATAAATAAATACTAGCTATAGCCCGTGACTTCGTCTGCTGTCCCCTCCCCCTTGCGCGATCCACCTGCAGTGAGCGGCCCGTGGCACCCCTTGCATCCAGCGCGGTCGCCTCCCACAGCGTCGTGGGCCAGGACCCCACAACCCCGCTGCTGCACCTCTGGCCCTCCCCTTTCCCTCCACCTGCACCCCCGACTCTCCCCTTATCCCCCACCCGCATCCCGGCCCCCTTTCCCCCTTTAGAGTTACAGTCACCTCCTACCTCTTCCCCCCAGCACCATCCACCCGTGACCTTGGTTCCCCCCCTTACTTGCCTTCTGCCCTCTGGTGTGAAACCCGACATCCCCTGGCCCCCTCTCTAACCCCTACCACCAGCACCACCCCCAAACCAGCAACCCCCCCCCACCCCCGGCCCCTACCGATCACCCATGCCCCACCACCCCTCTCACCCTTAAGCAAGCTGCTCCCGCAGCTCAGCTGACTAAGATGGCATTTCCTCTGCCGGCGCTGCGTGGTGTGTGTGCCGCGCCGGCCCCCGGAGAAAGCTGACCTGTCCTGATATCCTCTGCCGGTGCGTGGGCGCTGCGCTGCTTCTTCCCCGCTATATTCCTTCTCCGTGTCGGCAGCCGGACCAAGCTGTGGGGCCGGCGTCATGTTCCTATGGCAGCCGGGAGGCGTGCGCAGGGTCCCCGGGATGTCGGTCTTTCGCTCCTACTGCAGCCTATGGCACGTAGCCTGCAGTAGAAGCGCCGGTTTTATGCTAAGCTATACCAGCGCTTCTACTGCAGGTTACGTAGCCTAGGCTGCAGTAGGAGCAAAAGACCGACAGGAGGGGGACCCTGCGCAAGGCTCTCGGCTGGCATAGGAACATGACGCCAGCCTCGAAGCTTGGTCCGGGTGCCGACGTGGAGAAGGAATATAGCGGAGAAGGAGCAGCACCCACGCACCGGTAGAGGATCGTTGCGGACACCGGCCACCCCCCCCCCACCCTGCTGGACTCACCTTGTGTACGGTGTGTAGTCTGCAACATCTGCCAGTCCTGTGTAGCCGGCCGGCATGCTGGCAGTGTGTAGGCGAGCTGGGGTGGCAGCGGCAGCTGGAGCATGTGGGCTGCCGCCATGTTGATTACGGTCTTCCCCGTCAATCGGCCCGCCCACACCTTGCCGGCAATGTATGGTGCTGCAGCGCTGGCACCCTAGCCCTCCCACACCCTGCCATGCACCAATAGGAGGTGCGTGGAAAGACCTGGGCTGGCAGAATGCCAGCTTCTATAGCCGAGGCAGAGGGGTCTTTGGAGGGTGACGGTGGCGATTTGGGGTGAGTGACCCACATTTAAAGTAGCCTATGCGTATTTTGTGGGAATTATGTAGGTGTGTGTGAAATTTCCTCCCAAACCGTTCAGCCGTTTGGCTGTGATTGAGGAACAAACATCCGAACATCCAAACATCCAAACCCACCAACTCACAAACTTTCACATTTATAATATTAATAGGATATGTAGATATATTTAAATTTGGAGTTGCAAGTTTGGTGTTATTTGCCTAATGTTTAGTACTATTATATAGTGCTTAGAACATTTTACACAGTGTATGGTCCTATTAATTTTGCCATGTAGAGCACCACTATCTTATACCTATTGGCTTCTCATTCTTTTGTTTTTGGTGCATTTCTTCTTTGCTTCTCTTACATTTCAGTAATGGTTCATATGAACAACAGTTAATATTTCAGGCTGCATGGCTATGTGAATGAAAACTCAAAGTGGAATGTGGAACATGCGAATGAATTGCCATAATAGGCCCACTTTACTGTACCATGTGTGGTCTGACACTGCATGGTTGCCCATATGTATGGGTGGCTTGGAAAACTACATTTATTGCATTAATGGCATGCAAAAGGCTACTTCTGGTGATATCATATGGGAATGCCACACCCACAAAGATTATCTGTTTCCGTGGTTGGAGACAACTTCTTTGAAGAAATTGAATTAGCCCAACAGACCCTAAGACCAAAGGCAGATGTGTTAAGTTTGCAGCAGTTTAGCCTCTGCAAAATCATTGGTGCATGGCCCACTGTAGACTACAGTGGCATTGAAGTGGATAGGGTTTTTAACTGTTCTGCAATCGTAGTGAAAAAACAGCCATTGTCGGCTATTTCTTGCCATGTGCAGATCTACTGTCATACAACATTGTGAAAACATGTAGTCCAAGCCTAAAACTATGGCCCCAAAAGCGAAGCACAGCAGAAAAACAATGAGGAAAAAAACGCAACAGAAATACATGGCATGTTTTTATTCCGCAATGTTTTTCATTGTAATTCCACAGAGATTTCCCTTGCTGACTTTCTGCCCCTATTATACCTATATGGAATACAGAAAACTCCAGCATTTCTGCAGATTTTTTTCTACAATGGGTGGATGGGATTCGTCAGAATCTGATCTTCTTTGCAGGTACTGTGTTTTCGCAATGTGAACCAATCCTATGAAGAAGCACAATATGTGAAAAGAACTTTTTCATATTTAATATAAACTATGTAAAAAAAGAGAGAAAAAAAAGATAAAAGCTGTCTGTATTATTCATTTTCATTATTAATTACCATACTTTTTTATTAATATTAGTTTTGTTAACTTTTCTGACTTCTCTGGTCTTAAGCAAAGCTTCTTCTCTTCTAGGATCTAGATATACAGATTTTTCTTATCTTAGGGGTTTCAAAGTTTGTTTTATTTATTATGCAAAAAATCCATTTTTCCTCTTTTTTTTCTGCACACCATCTGTGACATTTCACCCTTGAGATACCCAATTACCACTGGTTGTTATTCATCTTAGCACATCGAGATTACAAATATTGTTTTCCTCTTTCCCCACCCAAACATAAATCCTAAAAGACATGTAAAAATAAAAAAATGATATTCATAAAAGAGAATTGAACCCATGAAAAGATTTCTTTGACAAAAACCTAACAAACAACTCTAAAGGGTAATGCAAAAAATAATTGCAGTCCTATGCATTTATGTAAACCTTTAAATGTTGAACATTATTCGGTGATGGGATAATGTGTTTCCTAGGTATTTAGAAGATAAAAGTTTTTACGATAATGGGAAACAGTATTTATGTGTATTAAAGATGTAATCATACATTTTATACAGAAAATAACACTTTCTAACGGCTTTGCATACAGTTTTAATGGTGGCATTATAAACTGTTTGACTTTGATTTTGGGAATTAGATGTATTCATGACTGTTATATATATATATTCTTGTAAAAAAGACAACAGATCAGAGAGCAGAATAGCCACAAACAGCAAACAATCTGGATATACAAATATTTTATTTACAAGTTCAGGTTTGACATTGCATAGATACATGTCAAAATATTACTTTTGGGGATAAGGGGATCTTTGAGATGTAATTGCCTTCTGATTTCCAGAATAAACAAGCTCCTCATACCAACAAGGACTTTTGGTGTTTAGCCCTGAGAACCTTAAATCTTGAATACCTCTAAACAAAATGTTGGTACTGCCATAGACTGCTAATATATTAATAATAATAATAATAATAATTTTTATTTATATAGCGCCAACATATTCCGCAGCGCTGTACAATTTGTAGGGTTCAAATACAGACAGAAAGATACATAACAAAGAAAGTCATTTCACACAATGGGACTAAGGGCCCTGCTCGCAAGAGCTTACAATCTATGAGGTAGAGGGGGTGACACAAGAGGTAGCAGGGGCGGCATTGCTTATACAGAGGTCAGACAATGTTGTAATAGAGGTTACTGTCATTACACAAACATAAAACTGTATGAGCCGTCACCAGTCATGTCCTTTAACATGTGGATGTAACTTGGACATATAAAGTTAGCCTGAAATGGCATCATATCATGTGGGGTAATGTGGGAGCTGGGACAGAGGAGGGTTACATTTTGGGGATTCTAATTATAGTATGGACGGGTTTACATTAGAAATTGTGATAGGCCTGTCTGAAAAGATGTGTCTTTAGTTTGCGTTTGAAACTGTAGAAATTGGGAGTTAATCTGATTGTCTGGGGTAGAGTATTCCAGAGAAGTGGTGCAACTCGGGAGAAGTCTTGTATACGAGCGTGGCAGGTTCTGATAATAGAGGATGTAAGTGTTAGGTCATTGAGTGAACGGAGAGTACAGGTTGGGCAGTAGACAGAGATGAGGGAGGAAATGTAGGGAGGAGCAGCATTATGGATGAGGGTGATAACTTTATATTTTATTCTATAATGAATAGGCAGCCAATGTAGCGACTGGCACAGACCAGAGGCATCACTGTAGTGTCTAGACTGATAGATGAGCCTGGCCACTGCATTCAGAATAGATTGTACAGGGGAGAGTTTAGTAAGGGGAAGACCGATTAGTAAGGAGTTACAGTAGTCAAGGCGAGAATGAATCAGAGAGACAATAAGTGTCTTTAGTGTATCTCTGGTAAGGAAAGGGCGTATTCTGAAGATGTTTTTGGGGTGGAGGTGACATGAACGTGCGAGTGATTCAATATGGGGAGTGAAGGAAAGGTCTGAGTCAAACATGACCCGTAGGCAGCGGGCCTGCTGCCTAGGAGTTATAGTAAGGCCTGAGACTACAATGGATATATCAGAGACAGATCTATTAGATGGTGGAAACAGTAGTAGTTCAGTCTTAGAGAGATTTAGTTTCAGATAGAGCGAGGACATGATATTAGAGACAGCAGAGAGACAGTCACTGGTGTTCTGTATTAGTGTGGGGTGAGGTTACGGGAAGATGTGTATAATTGGGTGTCATCAGCATAAAGATGGTACCGGAAGCCAAATCTGGCGATGTTTGTCCAATGGGGGCTGTGTAGAGAGAAAAGAGCAGGAGGCCTAGAACTGAGACCTGAGGAATCCCAACAGCAAGGGAAAGAGAGGAAGAAACAGAGCCCGCAAAAGATATACAAAGTCAATGCAATAGTTTTGAGTTGATCAATGACACAATGTACTGTTTCATGATATCAGTCTAAGTTATCTATGGTTTTTCATATAATCTACTGAGATATCTTAAAGAGGACCTTATCCCAATGCCAAAAACTCCAGTTCGTTTCATCCTTCAAAACTCTTCTGATTCTGATGCAGTTGAAATTTTTTTTCTCCAGTCCCCGCCATTTCTAGACAATTATTTTCATCAGATCTCACAATCTGGTGAAATTATGCTCTCTGCTGTTGAGTGGGTATCCGAGTCTGTCTCCTTTACCCCTGGAATGGACACCTGAGAGTGGAGATCCTAAATAGCATATGTAAGGGAAAGCTGAACCTGTCCCCCGTCCCTTCCTGCTTGCCTATCCTATCCTAAATAACAAGTGACAACTGGTCGACAAGCCCTTCCTAGGTATATGTGTGACACAGAATTCAGACAACACAAACAACAACAAAGGAAGGTCAGCTAGGCAAGGGGTCAGTAACAGTCGAGCAACACAGTACAAAATCTTAATCCAAGAGAATAGTCAGAGGTAAAGCCAGAGGTCAGGAATAATAATACAGGTAACATAACAGTAAGAGTAAATAGCCGGCACGCAAAAGGCAATGGCAAGCACCAATGCGAATGTGAGCCAAGAATAAATAGGGAGGAAGAACCCACCCTGGAGTTGATAGGCGGATATGTTGTTAATCACAGGGCAAGGCTAAACTTAACTATTAGAAGAGCAAAGGGAAACCAATGTGAAGGAGATGGGTGTGGTTGAAAATCAATTACTAATGTGAGGGAATGGGACAGTGTTCAGACAATACAAGAAGAACCCAAAAGAAGAAATCAAAGCCGGACACGTCTCCAGCACCAAAGCCCGGACAGACAAGGATGTTAAAGCATATTGGGAGCTCACACTAACAGAACAAATTGCTAAGGAACAGGGGAGGCTAAGAGAAGAATCTCAAAGTTTGCTGGATTCCTTGGAGAAGCACTTATTGAATGATGCAAAGAGTTGGTGGAGGTAGTGAAGATACTCTCCATACAGGAGCCCAGGAATGATATGATGGTCTGCACCTACAGGGGATTATTACCTGCTATTTATTTTCTTAAAATGTTTCTGATTGTCTTCTATTTAGCTCAATTCCATTAGGTAATGCTAAGCCCATGACTGCAGTTTAGGTACAGTGCCTACCAGGAGTTTGAGGTTGACCCCTGTCACATCATTGGGTCAGGCTGCTGCTTTTTCCCTTTCATGCAATTCTGCCTGCAGTTTAGAGACAGTACACCAGTATATCCAGTACACCAATAACTATACAAAGAAGTTCCTTTGAAGAAATAGGAGAACTTACTCTAATACCAACTTTTGAAAGGTAGCTCCCATAGATCAGTGCCTGGTTTTCTAACAAATTGGACAGAACAGTATAAAGTACAGATTACTAAATCAGTGACAAAAAGATGAACATCAATTTTTCATAATTTCCATATTAACTGAGTGAGTCATAAATGCGCATAAAAGAACATGTAAATGTATGACAAACAAACTAGAAAATTCGATAACTGGATCCCAGAAATAACTGTATATACCTTATATTAAACCTATAAAATGCCTCAAGAATTTCTAAAGTTCAAAGGAATTATTATAACAAAGTTTGTTTGTGTTTTGTCTCAGGAATTATTCTCTTTCATTGTCCTTTTATACGCTGTGATAGTTTATAAACCATATCCATAAAGTACATTCATGGATACATCATCAATATCAGATTGGTGGAGGTCTGACACTTGGCAACCCCCCCCCCCCGATCAACTATTCTCTGTAACCACTAGCCCCATAACTAACACGGAGACCTAAGCTGGAAGCAGTGCTGCCCTCTCTGTGTACAGGACATTCCCAGTTATTACAGCCATTCATTTCAATAGGAACTGAGCTGCAATAGCCTTCTAAAGCCACCACACAGAGAATGGCCATCTTGGCACTCTCACTGATCAGGTATTGATGACAAAGGTCAATGTCCATTGCTCAGCAGTAAGAAATTTCCAAGCACAATTTTCACTCAGCATTAGAAAAACTGCCCCATGGTGCAGATAGTAACTGCCCAATTCTCACAGGGGTTTGTGCTCACCACGATGACCAGTTCACAGGCACACTACTCATTTGCCACATTTGCCTTCAGAAACAACTAAATCGGCTAAGGAATTGCACCTCATGAATAGAACTTTGTATCAATACCATAAAGGTCCTGATGGAAGACCCAAAGGCACAGGAAAGTTCCCTTTTATGCAAGATTTTCTAGTCCAGTATGGCTAGAAGGCCAAAGCGAAACTGAACACTGTTCATCGAGCGCCACCAAAGGGACACTGCAAATGGGCGCAACTTGGGTTCCACTGTTTTTAAGCATCATCAATCTCTTTCTAGAAAGTAGCAGACTGTATACATGAAGAATCAACAGCAGAACAAAATTAAAGGGACAGTGTAACATCACACAGTGCAATAATTCATCAACATATTATGTATTATGTATTAATATACATTAAAAATGCATGGTAGGATTCAGAAAAGTAAATATTCACAACAGCTACAGAGGTAAATCCTGGATAAAGACCAAAGAAAGTCACTCATCTAAAGCCATTTTCACTAACAACTGTCATTTCCACCCATCACCACTCCATACTACAAGAAGACAAAATAACTCTCAGGTAAGGAGTAACTCATCTACACACACCGATTCTACGTTCATCCACATTTAGTTTTTCTGGACCTCTCTGCAGCTTTTGACGCTGTTGACCATCAACTCCTCCTCACTATGCTCCGCTCAGTTGGCCTCAATGACACTGTGCTCTCCTGGTTCTCCTCTTATCTCTCAGACCGCACTTTCCGTGTATCATTTGCGGGCTCTGTTTCTTCCCCTCTTTCCCTTGCTGTTGGGGTTCCTCAGGGCTCGGTCCTAGGCCTCTTGCTCTTCTCTCTCTACACAGCCCCCATTGGACAAACCATCACCAGATTTGGCTTCAGGTACCATCTTTATGCTGATGACACCCAATTATACACATCTTCCCGTGACATCACCCCTGTACTCATACAGAACACTGTCTCTCTGCTGTCTCAAATATCATATCCTCACTCTATCTGAAACTAAATCTCTCCAAGACTGATCTACTACTGTTTCCACCATCTAATAGATCTGTCCCTGATATATCCATTGTAGTCTCAGGCCTTACTATAACTCCTAAGCAGCAGGCCCGCTGCCTCGGGTTCATGTTTGACGCAGACCTTTCCTTCACCCCTCATATTGAATCACTCGTACGTTCATGTCACCTCCACCTCAAAAACATCTCCAGAATACACCCTTTCCTTACCAGAGATACACTAAAGACACTTATTGTCTCTCTGATTCATTCTTGCCTTGACTACTGTAACTCCTTACTAATCGATCTTTCCCTCACAAAACTCTCCCCTCTACAATCTATTCTGAATGCAGCGGCCAGGCTCATCTATCAGTCTGGCCTGTGCCAGTCGCTACATTGGCTGCCTATTCATTATAGAATAAAATATAAAGTTATCACTCTCATCCACAAGGCTCTCCATAATGCTGCACCTCCCTACATTTCCTCCCTCATCTCTGTCTACCTCTGTCATCTCAATGACCTAACACTTACATCCTCTATTATCAGAACCTCCCACGCTCTTATACAAGACTTCTCCCGAGCTGCACCGCTTCTCTGGAATGCTCTACCCCGGACAATCAGATTAACTCCCAATTTCTACAGTTTCAAATGCAAACTAAAGACACATCTTTTCAGACAGGCCTATCACAATTTCTAATGTAAACCCTTCCATACTATAATTAGAATCCCCCAATTTTAACCCTCCTGTGTCCCTGCTCCCGCATTTCCCCACATGATATGATGCCATTTCAGGCTAACTTTATAGGTCCAAGCTCCATCCACATGTTACAAGACACCACTAGTGACGGCTCATAACGTTTTAAGTTTGTGTAATGACAGTAACCTCTATTACAAAAGTGTCTGACCTCTGTAAAAGCAATGCCGCCCCTGCTACCTCTTGTGTCACCCCCTCTACCTCATAGATTGTAAGCTCTTGCGAGCAGGGCCCTCAGTCCCATTGTGTGAAATGACTTTTCCTGTAATGTATCTTTCTGTCTGTATTTGAACCCTACAAATTGTACAGCGCTGCGGAATATGTTGGCGCTATATAAATAAAATTTATTATTAGTTCTATATTCATGTAGACTCAACTCTTTTTTTTTTTCTTTAATGTAGATTGTGAGCCCCACATAGAGCTCACAATGTACATTTTTTTCCCTATCAGTATGTCTTTGGAATATGGGATGGAAATCCATGCAAACACGGGGAGAACATACAAACTCCTTGCAGATGGATTTTTGCCCTTGGTGGGATTTGAACACCAGGACTCCAGCGCTGCAAGGCTGCAGCGCTAACCACTGAGCCACCGTGTGGCCCCCATGTAGACTCAACTCTTATCAAGCTACAGGTGGAGTTCAGCTCCGGACACTCTACAGGTGGAGCTCAGTTCCTGCACCTGCCACAAGTGACACCAGCAGGGTAACTTGAAGCTCCTGGGCTCCAGTGTACTGTAAAGGAGAACCTGAATGGACTTTCTGGGCATGTAGAAGGTTGGCATTGCAGGTTGCCTAGCAACCGCATCCTTAGGCTCTATTCAGATGTTTTTTACATATAACATCTGCGAAAAATGGACGCAAATAGATGCAACCGGATGATCATCCATTTATATAGACCTCAATGTTAAAAAAAGAATCAGTTTCTGTCCATTTTTTTGGACAGACACAGAAGTATAGCATCCGTGTTTCTAAAACAACTGTACAGATACAAATCCGATATAATGGTGTCTATGTAAATGGATGGCTTTAGCATCTGTTAAACAGATGTGCTAAATTAATGTAAAAAACATGTGCTCTGAATAAGATAAGATAAGATAATCTGTTAATAGTCCCTCAGTGGGGAAATTTCAGCATGTTACAGCAGCATAGTAATACAGATACGGGATAATAAACAGTAATATATTACGGAAGTAGACACACATATGCTGAGAATAGAAGATATACTAGGAGCCCATAGCAGCTAAGGAACAGAAGAAAGAAGGAAGCCTTCAGGATCATTTAGTTCTCTGTGGAGAGTGATCTTCGCTTGGTCTAATGAATAAGTGACAAGAATCGAGGCTCCTCATTCATAAGATCTGATTCTCATAGTTCAGTTGTTATTTTTGTGCTTTCTTGTTGTATCACATATATAAACTCTTTTCATATTTATAGAGTTATGGATTAATGGTGCTCTACAAATAAATAATAGAGATAATCTTTCTCCAAGGCTTTCCTGTTATAGGCTTCCCTACCATATAGATTGCAGTCCACAAGGTGTTAAATCACAAGTATATGGCATCACTCTGATCTACAAATCATCTTCTATTTAAGCTAGATAACTTGCTGCACCAAGCACTGCGATAACTCACAGCAAACATCATTACAAGCAATGGACAAACAACTTATACTTACTTAAGTCATGTTAAACTTGGTAACATCTGTATATCATAAGAAGGAAGTGGCAGCTGACAATAGCACTATATATATATATATATATATATATATATATATATATATATACTGTATATATATATATTCAGATATAAGAAGCTAAGGCACATTGTAGATATAATGTATGCATATAGCAGTGTATGTATATATGAGTGATCTTTACTACTGGAAAAGAGCAACAACAGTGAAAACCAATACACATTTTAAAAATCTCTTTGTATGAAATACATTGCTTCCATAAATCCACATTCACCGTGTCAGTACCTTAAGAGGTACAATTATGCAATTGGACATGAAGTGTCGTCAAAGTATCTTATGTAAAAAAAAATATTTGAAACTGTAAAACCCATTATTACCTCCTAGGTTTGTATACTGTTGTATCAGAATGTCACTTCCCAAAATTTCCTAGCACCAGCTACGTAAGGACTAATTTCAATTCTCTATTTCTGAACACATCACATTCTTTGTACATATTACCATAATCTTTAATTGTATTGATGTCCAACAAGACACTGCCCTCTTCTGGCTGAATGTTTCCTTTAATATTGATTCAATGCCGTGTCATTAGTTTATAGATATTTAATAGCATAAAATATTAGCAAATGTTCAGGAATGTGCGCTCAGTTAGTCAACGTGAATGAAATATACTTCTTTATTTGTCTATCTATGTACAGATGTAGCCAAATTTAACGTGACTTTTACATATTAAGTAAATAGTAATCAATTAACATAACAGTTTTTTGCATTGCTTGCAATGGCTTTTGTTGTGCAGCAAGTTCTCAGAATCAAGTTGAAGTTGGCTAAGCTTTATCTATCTATCTATCTATCTATCTATCTATCTATCTATCTATCAATCATCTATCTATCTATCTATCTATCTATCAATCATCTATCTATCTATCTATCTATCTATCTAAACTATCTATCTCTCATAGCTATAGTATCTATCTAATCTCTCTTCTTTCTCTATCTCTTTCTCAAAGCTATAGTATCTATCATCTATCTATCTATCTATCTATCTATCTATCTATCTATCTATCTATCTATCTATCTATCTATCCATCCATCCAGTGTCGGACTGGGGTGTCTAGGGCCCACCAGTGGAATTATTTCTAGGGGCCCACCATCAGGACCCTGCAGACCAGTGATACTGAGACAGGGCGGCTAAAGGTAATAACAGAGACTTGCTGCTCACCCGCCATACACTATGCACCACTTCACTACCTAAACCCACTGCTACACCCTGTATGGCAAATGAACAGCGCGGCTCCTAGAAATGTTACCATTACCTGCAGCCACACTGTCCTGGAAGAGCTGATCTGCAGAGGTCCTGGCTGTTGTATCACCGCAGATGTAATATTGATGGTCTATCCTAAGGACAGACCATCAATATTCAAAAGGTGGATAAGTCCTTTAAAGATTTGTCCAGGAATTGGAACAACCCATGTGCCGGGCGGGAGGAGTAAAATAAAAAATAAATAAGACGCACACTCATCTGTCCTTGGCGCTCCGTTGTCTGCTGCCAGTGTCCACTCAGTCTCGTGCTGCCGCCTCCTTGCTGGGAGTCCTGCACCTCATGTGACTGCTAAGAACAATTAGGTACAGGATTTCCAGAAATTAGGCGCTACCATGAGACTGAACAGACACAGGCGGGGAACAATGGGGTGCTGGGGACAGGTGAGAAGGTTTTTTTTTTTTTTTTTTTTTTTTAATTTTTACACCCACCTGGCGGCCGCCACAGCGATCGCTCCAGTTTGTGGACAACCTCTTTAAGCTAAAGCCTCACACTGCAGAAACACAGCGTTTTTGGCTCCGGCAGAAAAAAAAATTATGTGTTTTACAAAACAAGCAAAGTGAATGAAATGTAATCAAATTTACCTCATCCACACATTGCAGGAAAAAAAGACGTGGAAGATGCTGAAAACTCTAAAATGCGTGCGCTTCTAAAAACATGGCCGGTTACTTTCAGCTGCACAATCAGGAGAAAGTGCCGGGAAAATACATCAAAAGCTCAATGAAATACACTGTGGAAAAAATACATTGTGCTTCACCGCTATTTTTTTCAGCAGTGTTTCTTAGCTGCGTTTCGCTGTTGGGCCTCATCCTTATTATCTCAATACATTGTGTACTACACTATAAGGCTAAGGCCCCATGTAGCAAGCCGTAGCAAAAAAGCGCTGCAGGAAAACCCCCAGCGGCAACACATCAGTTTTCCTGCAGCGCTTTTTGCAGAAACTCCACAGAGGTTTCCTCTGAGGACTTTCTGCTTCCATTATACCTATAGGGACACTGTAAGTGATTCTGTAGGTATAAGTGACATGCTGCGATTTCCAAAACTGCAACAGTTTTGGAAATTGCAGCATTTCCGCTTTTTGTAATTTTCTGCAATGTGTGGATGGGATTGCACATATTATATACCTACACACTCATAGATATACATTCATATACCGTATATAAGCCATATATACACTTATATGAATGTATGAATACTATATATACATATACACATTATTATATCATACTGTATACAATCACAAATACCTGTATACAAACATACAGTCCTCACACAGTATACAAGACACATACTTTAACCCTTAAGTACTATCATGGTGTCTATCATAGTGATATGTGTATGATAGACACCATGATAGGACTTAAGGATTAAACAAATGTACACAAATACATATTAAATATTACATTTTACCAAAAAGAGAAAAATATATACTCACATTTGTGAAGCAGATCATCGCAGCAGCAGACTCCTCTGTCCCCACACAGTCCGATGTAAGAGATGACTCACTGCTGGGAGGGGGAGGGGAAGGAAGTCCGGGCTGCAGAGAGAGAGCTCTTCTAGGATGGCAGGGAGAGATGCAGCTGCTGCCCCTGGTGTGCTCCGTCCTCCGGATGTATACTTTCCCCATAATAATAGGGAAAGTATAGCACTGGCAGGAGGCCCCTCTGTGCAAGTGTCGGAGCCCTGGGAAACTGCCGGCAGCCGGGCAATTTTAATCATTACAGTGCTGCCCGCAGCCTGGGGCCCCGAACTGATAGTCAAGGCTTGGGCCCACCGGGGGATTCACCGGTTCCCCGGCGGGCCAGTCCGACCCTGCATCTATCCATCCCATCTCTCTCTCTCTCTCTCTCTCTCTCTCTCTCATAGCTATAGTATCTATCTATCTATCTATCTATCTATCTCCTATCTATCTATCTATCTATCTATCTAAACTATCTATCTCTCATAGCTATAGTATCTATCTAATCTCTCTTCTCTCTCTCTCTTTCTCAAAGCTATAGTATCTATCATCTATCTATCTATCTATCTATCTATCTATCTATCTATCTATCTATCCATCCATCCATCCATCCACCCATCTCCAGATAGATCTGTGTGGCAGTTTTGACACTTGTATTCTTGATGATATTATAGAATGGGGGCTGTTACCACTTCTTATTGTGCAGACTATTATAGATTTGATGTGACATTAGTAGCACATCTTTCTTTCTCTGATTAACTGGTAAGAATGCTGGGAGCAGGATAAAGAATGAGCTGGTGTGTAAAAGATGTGTGGGCAAGTTGACAGGGATGATACATGAAAATAGGGATCTGGAACATCCATTTATTTTAAGCTATGAGGACTGGAGCCCATTTATCAAAAAGTCTGGCAACAAAAAAAAAATGTTATCTTATCTGGCAATTTTTTTTTAATTCTATCATGTCACTTTAAATTAAAAAAAAAGTCAGTGTATTGGTGGAAGGTTCTGATGAAATCCTGAAAATATTTTAGTAAAGGTAAGATTGATAATTGTTAAAAAGCATTTTATTTGAAAAAAAAAAAAAAAACTATAAAAACTAATACTATCAAATAATATTTTTCAACTACTGTGTAATGTCTACTGGATATTCCATACATGTGCTATAACTGTAGGTCCCACCACTTTGAAACCCCATAACCACTCAGAAAGGAGAGATAACCTTGCATGCATGGGTTTCTCCATTCATGTCTATTGGAGGTCAAAAATACCTTAAGTTAAGAGGAACATAATAATAATAATCATAATAATAGCAATAATAGTAGTAATAATAATAATAATGATGATGATAATAATAAATATTAACATTTTAGGTTTATAGGGTTCCTCGTTGTTGTGTATCAAAACAAAGACAATTATCTTATATTAAGTAGTCGTAGCCAAAAATGTTACCTCCCTTGAAATTTTACCAGAAAATGAGGTATTTTTTTCCCAAAAAATTATTGCAACTACAAATATTGTGTTATACACACGTTATTTTTTGTGTGTGTGTATTGAAACAATACAAAAAAAATCTGAGAAAAAAGGAAAAATTATCTAATTTCACACAAAACTGCAAAAATAAACCAAACAAAATTACTGGCACCCTTAACTTAATATTTGGTTGTACACCCTGTGGAAAAACTAACTAAAATCAATCACTTCCTATAACCATCAACAAGCTTCTTACACCTCTCAACTGGCATTTTGGACCACTCTTCTTTTGCAAACTGCTCCAGGTCTCATAATTGCAGGGCTCCTTCTCTTCTCGGCAAAAAACTCTCGGCTCCTTCTCTTCTCCCAACAGCAATTTTAAGATCTCTCCACAATGGGATGTTCAATGGGATTTAGATCCGGACTCATTGCTGGCCACTTCAGAACTCTCCAGCGCTTTGTTTTCAACCATTTCTCGGGGCTTTTTGAAATATGTTTGGGGGTCATTGTCCTGCTGGAAGACCCATGATTTAGGACGCAAACCATCTTTCTGACACTGGGCCTTACATTAAGACCCCAAATCCTTTGCTAATCTTCAAATTATATGATGTCTTGTACACAGTCAAGGCACCCAGTGCCAGAGGCAGCTTAACAACCCCAAAAAATGTTTGAACTTCCACCATATTTTACTGTTTGTACTGTGTTATTTTCTTTGTAGGCCTCATTCCATTTTTGGTAAATTGTAGACTGATGTGCTTTAACAAAGGTCTCTCTTGGTCTCATCTGTCCACAAGACATTTTCCCAGAAGGATTTTGTCTTACTCATGTACATTTTTTAAACTGTAGTCTAGCTTTTTTATGTCTCTGTGTCAGTAGCGGGGTCCTCTTGGGTCTCTTGCCATAGTGTTTCATTTCATTCAAATATCGACAGATAGTCGACATTTAAATGATAGACCCTACTTCCTTACTCCTGAAGAAATATATGTAACCACGTGCTTCACCACATTCCTACCTAGTGCACCTTTATAGTTAACACCACTGACACACCATTGCATCCATTACTGACAATAGATGATGTCACTCCCTCTACCTGCACAGATCATGTCTACAAAACTCTCCCATAGACCTCGGCTCAAGTCTTTTACTGCTTGTGGCCAAGACTATGCAGTAAAGCAAATTACTAAATGGTGCTAATAGTGCTGAGGAAAATCTCAGGCAAGATGTCAGCCCCATACTCATGTACAGAACATGGAATACCAATATATACAATCAGAAAATAGAAACAAAGATTAGAAAATTTGATATATTTCACTAATTGGTTAAAAAAAGATTTAAAAAATTGAACATACTGCCTCATATATCCAACCCCTCAGCAAGTGTCTTTGTGCTACGGAATTGTAACGTCTCTGCCTGTTCAGGTCTCTGTGCCACTCTCCGCTCTCACGGTGAGGCGCAGGGTGCGAGTTCAGTTTGATTCTTTGCATAGTCTTTTTCGTTGCAAAAATAAACGAGGTGAAGATTGAGGCTGAGAGAAAAATTGCCAAGGAAAGTAAAAGTAATCCAAAATTATTCTTCAATTACATTAACAATAAGAGAATAAAAACTGACAATGTGGGCACTCTCAAAGATAATCTGGGTGTAATGGTGGAGGAGGATAAGGAAAAAGCACAAGTATTAAATGCTTTCTTCTCTCCAGTGTTTACACAAGAAAATCCTTTGGCTAGCAACATGATTAGGGGTAATGTTAACTCTCAATTAAATGTCACCTGCTTAACCCAGGAAGAAGTGCGGCGCCGCCTGCAAAACACTAAAATAGAGAAATTGCCCGGTCCAGATGGAATACACCCCTGAGTTCTGAGAGTATTAAGCATGGTCATAGATAGACCCTTGTATCTAATATTTAAGAATTCAGCAATGACTGGGTCTGTTCCACAGGATTGGCGAATAGTAAATGTGGTGCCAATTTTCAAAAAGGGGTGTAAAAGTGAACCTGGAAACTATAGGCCAGTAAGTTTAACTTCTGTGGTGGGAAAGATATTTGAGGGCTTTCTAAGAGATGCTATCCTGGAGTATCTCAATGTAGATAATCGTATAACACCAAATCAGCATGGGTTTATGAGGAATTGGTCCTGTCAGACTAATCTGATCAACTTCTATGAGGAGGTAAGTTCAAGACTGGACATGGGTAATGCAGTAGATGTGGTGTATCTGGACATGGGTAATGCAGTAGACGTGGTGTACCTGGACTTTTCAAAGGCTTTTGATACTGTTCCACATAAATGGTTGGTATGCAAAATGAGAATGTGGGGACTGGGGGAAAACATATGCATTTGGGTTAGCAACTGGCTCACTGATAGGAAACAGAGGGTACTTGTTAATGGTAAATATTCAGACTGGGCCACAGTCACCAGTAGGGTGCCACAAGGGTCAGTATTAGGTCCTCTCTTGTTTAATATCTTTATTAATGACCTGGTAGAGGGTTTACAAAGCAGGGTGTCCATATTTGCAGATGATACTAAACTTTGTAAGGTAATCAATAATGAGGAGGATAGTAGAATAATACAAGGGGATCTAAGGAAACTGGAAGCATGGGCGGAGATTTGGCAAATGAAGTTTAATGTAGATAAATGTAAGGTAATGCACTTTGGTCGACATAATAAACTCCTAGGCCAGTGACGGTGACAAGAGGACACCCTCTACGTCTGGAGGAGAGAAGGTTTCACCAGAAACATAGAAGGGGATTCTTCACAGTAAGAACAGCGAGGCTCTGGAACTCTCTGCCCCAGGAAGTGGTGATGGCGGATTCATTAAACAAGTTCAAAGAGGACCTGGATGCCTTTCTTGAAGAGAAAAATATAACAGGTTATGGACTCTAGATTTTAAGGACACGTTGATCCAGGGTTTTATACTGACTTGAAAAAATCCAAGAAAAAAATTCCAGTAGCCACCAATTATCTAAAACATAACTTTAACTTCAATCTATAAAAAGATGGATATTACATCACCTTAAAGAAGGTAGGAATATGATGAAAAGCTGACGCATTTCGGGACGAGAGTTGATGTAAGTCCCTTACTCATAGCATGCCTCCTTAAATAGCAGAAGGGCGGTCTCAGCCAACTAGCCCAGCTGCTCATGCTGGGTGCACATTGGTTGACACCCCTGTCAGTCAGACAACCAACCACGCCCAGCTGCTGCAAGGAAGTTAACCCCTGCTAAGCAGGGCTGCCATCAAGGAGGAAAGAGTGACTGCTGGCAAGACGCAACAACAGAGGAGCGGACTGCGATCCGATCCCTTGGCCGCAGCTGACGCACTGTCCTAACACTGACCTCTCTTTGTTGTTGTTTGTCTTGTTCTGTGTGTCACATATGTACACATATGACCAGTTGTCGCCTATTACATAGGATAGGACTGGCAAGCAGGAAGGGACAATCGAGAGGTTTCAGCCTAGGGCTCACTGTCTATTGTGCCCCTCCCCCTAGGATCCAGCCGGAAGCTACTGGGGAATTGACGCTCTAGCAATTCCCTTACAGGAATATGTTGGTGCTTTATAAATAAAATGTCTTATTATTGAATGTATTATTGTAAATAGATTATTATTCCGTTCATCTGTCAGTGGTTTTGGTGTGTGTCAGATCCATATAAAAGATGGATATTAAATGCATTGTCATCATTTACATCAATTCTATACACAAACTTTTTGTATCCAGTGTTTTGGTCCATAGGTACTATGGCAGGTGTGTCATGCATTGGTTAAAAGAAATTCCCTTTTTTCTTGCACTTGTTAAAAAGTAACAGAATCTGTATTTACTCACCTCTTTTTTGTCACACTAGTGTAAAACTCATTGAACAGAACACTGATTTACTCACTTATCCAAAGAAGAAATGTCATGACGGGTCAGTGTCAAGTTTCACTGGGAAAAGAGAAATGAGGAAAGTTCACACTTCTACAGCAATTTACAACTAGTTTGTAAGAAAAATCCACATGCCTACATGCGTTCACACAAATTTACTAGGTCATCTTCTGTTTCCTAAAGTCAAACTGACAGTTCAAATAAGCTGTCTGCCTACAAGTAATTGTGTATAATCACATTAAGCTAGCAAGTCAACAAACTGAGAAAAATAGGAAAAAACTCTGCTCATTCAGTGCCGAAAACATCACAAAAATACATTAATTGGAATATTAAATACTGCAAATTAAATCCGCAATTCATGTTACATTTGGATATATTAAAAATTCTAGACAAGCTTTTTCCGTTTCACTGTAGGAATCTAAAAGTTGTCAGATTTCCTAGTCACTGGTGGAATAATGTGATGAGCAATGAACACTAGAGGGGGGCTTAACCGTTCAACAGAGATAAATCTCCTGCCCCTCTGGGAGAGGATCAGAGCGATGCTATAGCTACTGACTTAAACAAGCAAAGTTAAGACTTAGGTAACCATGGTTCAAAAGTCAAAAGGTCAAGCGCTGTAGAAAGCCAATTTATAGCGATTTTCTTCAAAAGTCAGCAAATCATAAGCGGAATTGAAAAGTTTCAACCTTACACTTGCTGTTCAGAGAAGCATTTTTAACCGTGAAATGCCAGTCACATGGCAGCAGCCATTTAGTTCAATGTAAATACATTTAAGGAGTTAAATAGAATTCATTAAAAAAATAAAATCATGAAAAAGAAACAAAAAAGTGTGAAAGCAATGAAACATTGAAAAAGCAAATTGTAATCCTCTGCTTTACAGAAGGTGAAATCCATTAACATCATTGTCTTACACCCTGCGAACATTAAATATTAATTAAGTATGCTGAAAGGATTCAGGAAGGTAGAAAGTTACAGAATTGCCATTTAACCATTCGTTGCAATACCTGGGGATGGATTTTAAAAACTTTGGCAACTACATTTTTTAAAATTGCTGAAAATTGTAGTGGCAGAAGAACTCAGATGTCAGGGACCTGGATCTCCAATAGAGGTCCCACCAAGTTACTGTCTGCATCCTGGGAGGGGCAATGTTCCGGAATATCCTGCCCCTCTTTCATATAATTGGCTAGGTTGCACAAGTCATTTAGCATGGGAATTCTCAAGCAACTCCATGGATCCTCATGGCTACATGGCTATCCTGAGCACATCACATGACACTCTGCACAATACAGGAGATCGATCCCCAACTGCAAGGGTGTCAGATAGTTCTATTTCAAGCTATACAAGTGTGGCACTACCTATTTAACCACTTCATGGTAGGACCTACAGTAGTTGATAATCCCACATTTTCAGGTTTTCTAGTTCAAAGCTATAACATTTTCTACTTTTTAGTTTTTGTCGGTGATACATAGGGCTTTAGTTTTATGTATTTTTTATATGTACTTTTTAAAATTTTGTTATTTTTATCATTCTTCACTTTTTTTTTTTTTTACACATTGTGCCCCAACGGGCACATTTCAAAATAATATTTTTCTTGGAGGCCACACGGTGGCTCAGTGGTTAGCACTGCAGCCTTGCAGCACTGGAGTCCTGGTGTTCAAATCCCACCAAGGGCAAAAAATCATCTGCAAGGAGTTTGTATGTTCTCCCCATGTTTGCATGGATTTCCATCCCATATTCTAAAAAAGACATACTGAAAGGGAAAATGTACATTGTGGGCTTACAATCTACATTAAAAAAATAATAATAATATTTTTCTTTTTTTTTTGTTGACCTGTAAGGGTGGGTTCACATCAGTGTTAGAGTCTCCGCTCGAGGCTCCGTCTCACAGACCGCCGAAAATCAGTGGAGAAAGAAGACCTACGTGGGGGATTTTTCTCTCTCGCATTTTCAGCTTCAAATGGCAGACCCCATTGTAGTCCACTGTTCTCTGTGTGTAACCACTTCTACAACCTTCCAACTCCAAATGACAGAGAGCCTGGCACTAGTGTGAACCGAGTGTTACTGAGCTGATATATTAGCTGTAGTTATAGGAGATATACAGACTCCTAGTAAACACTGCAGAGCTGATCTTTGCCATAAGGGGGAAACTTACAAACAAATCTGTGTTGCATCTCTAAGGAATCACCATGCAACAGAGCCTCCAGAAAGCACCATAATGTAATATGACTTGCACAATTAAAGGGAAATGAACATCATACATCACATCATAGTGCAAATACATCATAACAGATAATGCAACAAATGCAGAATACTACGCTAAGTTGTGGCACACAAACTCCACCAACATTGCCCTCCACCACAGCTACAGGCACAGTTGGGTCAAGGATTTAAAGGGGCTGTCCCATCTCAAGGATCCTATCTATACTGGTAGCTTATGTAAATTGAAGACTTTTACTAAATATATTGCTTTAGAAATGCTGCTTTGTTTGCCTGCTATGTGAAATTATTCCTCCCATTGTTTACACAGCGTTGCTATAACCACAGACCTGTAGGGCAATTGATGTCACTCACTCACTGTTCTTTCAAATAACTTTAAATTTGACTAATTCCCAAATTATTGACTTTTGTCACCAACAAATAATTATTATACCCTGGGAAATAGTTGTATAGAAGAGAGCAGATAAAGATGGTGGCAGGTACATTCTAAAACCATGTGTATTGGGCACCATTGCTTGTGCCATTACTGTATACAGAAGTCTGTTCAGGTTGCATTTACAGATTGCAGTGGGAGTCAGCTGAGAGGAAAAAAAAAAAAGATTAAACATTTTCTTACTGGTAAAGTTCATATACTGTCATTTATTTTTAAGCAAAAAAGATAAAATACTGGAGTTTTAAAATCCTCAGTTGCCTGCTGGGTTGCTATGCGCTGTTGAGCGTTTCTTATTTCTTCAGTCAACTTAACTCTGATTATTCCTGCTGAGTGAAAAATTTGTATTTGCCAACAGACATAGGCAGTACTCCACGTGTTCGTGCATGGTTAGTGTAGCAGTATATCACATGGTGCTCTCTGGGGCTCATTTCAGACAGACGGTGTTAGAAGTACAGTATTCTGGAATACTTAACTTACACAAAGCAAAAGATTCCATTGTCACATTTACGTGATGTCTGTTAATAATGAGCTGTCCGTCTTTAAGCAAATGTTAAACTTATTTGTCCTGCGAAAAAAATCTGGCTATGAACGTAATCTAAATATACATAAATTAACAAAAATGACACAAGCGAGTGGTACAGAGTCCCCTATATCCTCCATGAGATATACTGCTCCACCTTGGACCGATGCTGGAGATGTAACAGTGATCAAGACACGAAACACATGTTTGGTAGGGATATACACTCCTACCCCCCTTTTGGTCAGATGTCCACCAAATTATTCAAATGGTCACTGGAATTGCTCTGGGTGATGACCCTGCTCCCCTCCTCCTCTCTATCTTCCCGCAAAGTTCAAGAAGCATACCCAGACTGTTAGGCTTCCTATTGATAACAGTGAGGTCCTTTATCCCTAGACTTTGGAAATACCCAATGTCCCCTTTTATTGTCTTGGCTTTAGTAGGATTTGCGCATCTGCAGCATGGAAAACTCACTTGCAGAGTTGAAACACGAATTCTTGTTCTATTCTATTCTTATTCTGTAGCTTGGGTCTAATTTTCTGATCCCATAGTAAAGCTTGTTCTAAGCCATAAAAAGGAAGGTTAATCTGATGACTCACAAAGAGGAATCTGAGATATTACAGTGATGAAAATGGTATACGACTGAGTATTACTATGGCAGTGATAAAATTGTATAAACTTAGTATAATAATAAGAATAATGAACTTTTTTCCTATAGGCAAATTAGGCCATGTCTCTAGACGTCATGTACAGAACTGGTGAGTAATAGAGATGAGCGAGTAGTATTCGATCGAGTAGGTATTCGATCGAATACTACGGTATTCGAAATACTCGTACTCGATCGAACACTACTAGCTGTTCGAAGTTAGGATTCAATGCAGAACCAGCGTTGATTGGCAGAATGCTATACATTGCCAATCAACGCTGGTTCTTCTCTTACCTTTAGAAGTCTTCTCCCTGCGCAGCGTCCCCATGTCCTCTTCTGGCTCTGAATTCACTTTGCTTAGGCATCGGGCCTGGGCAGAGCAGACTGCGCATGCCTGCGCATGCGCAGTCGGCTCTGCCTAGGCCCGGTGCCTAGCAGAATGAATTCAAGGCCGGAAGAGGACTCGGGGACGCTGCGCAGGGAGAAGAATCCAGCCTGACCCTCACTCATGGACTTGGTAAGTAGAATTTGATCAAATGTTGCCTACCCCTGAAACGAGCACTTCCCCTCATAGACTATAATGGGCAGTCTTATTTACATCTGTACCTGGTACCTGCCTGATGCCAGTTATAACAATTAATCTGTATTTCTAGTGCTTCTAAGATCTTAATAGTTTCACTACTTTCTTATAATTTTGGGTTCTGTTTCTTCCAAATCAAGTCTGGACTTGACCCCTGGTAATGTTTCTGACCAACTGCTTCTCTTCATCTGCCTGATATTGTATCTCAACTTGTCCTGGTTTTCTACTTCTGTACCTCACTTCTAGATTGTTGACACCTTTTCCATTCACTTCACTTTGGCTTTGCTCTCTGATTCTGACTTGACCTTGACTGGCATTGGCGACTAGACTTGACAACTATGCTGTCCTAAAAGAATAAGAACTTTTCTGTAATATTTCATTGATTAGCTGAAAAATACTGTTTAAGAACCAAAGAGAGCTAATAGATTGCCAATTATTGTTCTAGCCAGGGGTTCTCTATTGGTATATTGTAATCGTGATTCATTCGTCCGAGCTACAACAGCCTACATAACCTGAAAGATACAACAGTGCCCTTACAATCACATATCACCCAAATCATAAAATGAAAAAATACATTATATTCTCACACCCCAATATATTTGCTAAAACTAGACACTATGGCACATTTTGTCATTTTCAAAATATAATTACAAAATGTGCCAAGGTGTCTAATTTTAGAAAATATATGGGAATATGGGAGTATAATGTGTTATTTTGTATTTTATTTTATGATTCAGGTGTTGCTTGAGTATGTAAAAAGTGTTCGGAAACCCCAGGTAGTAAAACGGCTGAAGAAAAATCTAGAAACTAGCCCAAAAATGGTTTAGTGGTTATATACAACACATGCAGAACCTAGCAGCTATCTTATGTGTGTTGACCATTGCTTTGTGACTGGTGAAGAGTTTGTAGCATTACTCACCACAAAGTGATGAAGTGCCTCATATACAGTATCTGTATAATTTCAAAGAAGGTACTGTCCCATCAATCATCATGACCACCATATTGTATAATGCCCAAGCAAACTGGGGGATAGAGCAGTACAATAACAGATTAAGGTATGCTGGAGTTTTGTTAAAGATTGGAACTGTAAACTTAATATGCTGTCTTTTATTAAACAGAGCATATTACAAATACAGGCCCAAAATGACATAAAATGTTGCCTATTGGTAGTGTTAAAAGAATACACCAAGCGCATAGTTTATGTGTTTGGAGTATCTCTCGTCCTTCATCATTAGCTTTCCCGGTCTCCATCAGCTGGTCAGGTGTGGGGTATGTGCATATCAATCACAATGGAGAAGGTCGCAAGGAGGAAGGTGGAGCAATCTCTGCATGAATACACTAGACTCATAAACTACGCGTCCAGTGTATTCTTTTGGCACTCCCAGTAGCCAGATGGCATAGCACTTTTGTGCAGTTTTAGTTACTAGCAGGATGGGCTTGCAACAGTAACTGTCCTTAAATAGGGCAACATATAAAGATAATAGATGAGCGAGTAGTACTCGATTGAGTACTCGATACTACGGTATTCAAAATACTCGTACTCGATCGAGTACCACTCGCTGTTCGAATGTAAAAGTTCGATGCAGAACCAGCATTGATTGGCCGAATGCTATACAGTCGGCCAATCAACGCTGGTTCTTCTCCTACCTTTAGAAGTCTTCTCTGTGCAGCTTCCCCGCGGCGTCTTCCGGCTCTTCATTCACTCTGCCAGGCATCGTGCCTGGGCAGAGCTGACTACGCATGTCCGCTTGTAGTGCAGGCTTACGCAGTAGGCTCTGCCCAGGCCCGATGCCTGGTAGAGTGAATTTAGAGCCGGAAGATGCCGCGGGGACGCTGCAAGGAGAAGACTGCTCGGAGATCCAGCCCGACCCTCACTCATGGACTTGGTAAGTGTAATTTGATTGAATGTTGCCTACCCCTGAAACAAGCATTTTCCCCCCATAGATTATAATAGGGTTCGATATTCGATTCGAGTAGTCAAATATTGAGGGGCTACTCGAAACGAATATCGAACCTCGAACATTTTACTGTTTGCTCATCTCTATTAAAGATGCCAGATTTAAGTTATCAATTTGGATGCTCTATTGTACTTCATGTTTGCACTAGTAGGCTGAATATATTTAAGAAACAATGGAGAATAGTACTGTTACTACACTTTACTTTTATTCATGAAAGAGCAGTAAATAACCCTAGTTAGGATATAAAACACATTTGCATAGTAGTATCTTATATACGCTGAGGTTGGAGTTACATAGTCTTACCTGTCAAAAACCTGCTAAACCAAATACAGGTCCCATAATTAGTTGGTGGTTATCCCATGGCCCTTCTGCAAACATCTGTTCCTTGAAATGTTGATACTGCATGGTTACCATGATTGACACATGGAGAACAGATTTTTGATTAGCGTCTTATGTAATTGCAGTGTTTTGGAATACATATAACCATTTGTCACCGTGCAGAAGGAACCATTGTGACATACTCTGAACAACCACAAGAGATATATCATGAAAGCTTAAACAAAGAAATGGTGAAACACAGAGAAAATGAGCACAAAAGAATGAAAAAACAAAGAGAAAAACGAAAGACTACTTATTTAAGCCAAAACCATTAAACCATGTGAAGACGCTAAGTTAACATTTTTTACTAAATTAATCGGAACATTTTGAGGACAATACATCAGACTATTATAAGCTAAGAACTATTCATGTGATTTTTTTAAGAAATGGCAAAGATTTCAAAATAATACAATATTCTAATTGTTTTATAAAATTAATTGATTCCTAGGGACTATGAATGCTGTTTAATAACAGCTAAAGTATAGACCATGGAAGACATATTTTTGGCTCACAAAACTTTTTGCATTTTCATAGAAAATAAAATAAATTTGAATTATGTTTGCATGGATTATAAGCATTATCATTGTTATTTAGATTATTATTGTCTATATTGAAATGATCACTCCTTTCAGGTAATATACCATAACATTCTCTACCATCTTTAAAGAGGAGTTAGACCTATCACCAGAAACTGTATTTTTTTTGTTTTGTGAAATCATTTGACTGCCCCAAGATAAATATTTTTCCAAATATGTGTTCTTAATAAAATGTGTAAAACACAATATTAGTGTTGGGTCTTATATACAAATACATCGAATTCTGCATTTGTTGCCTAGAAACTTCCTGGTTAGGCGATTCCAGAGATACTCTGTCACATCCCAACCTCCCTCGGTAGCATCTGGAGTCAGAATGCAAGGTCTAACTGGATATCATAAGATGTCTTGGCTCAGGGCTCGTTCACATCTGCGCCCGTTCTCCGATCTGCAGGTTTCCGTCTCCTGCACAAAACAGAAGCAGAAGACGGAAACCTGCAGGACTCTTTCATACCCATTCATTTGAATGGGTTTGAAAGATGTCCGGCCGTGAGCGCCAGTGAGCGTTTTATGCTCTCCGCTGCAAAATATTTTTTTTTAAAATCGGACACAGAGTCGGACATGCAGAACTCTGTGTCCGGTTTAAAAAAAACGGTTTCGCGGCGGAGAGCATAAAACGCTCACCGCCGGACCCGGTCTGACAGGTTTCCGTCTTCTGCATGCAGAAGATGGAAACCACAGAACGGAGTGCCGAACGCTAGTGTGAACCCAGCATAAGACTAAACAATGGATTAGTAACATTAATATAGCAGTTACTGATAGGGAATTACTGTGTTATTAGAAGCTTTAAAATAACCATCAACACTAACAACCAGCGTAACTTCTATATCAATGTTGTTGTTTAGCTGGAACCACGAGATCCTAAGATAACCTGTGAGATCTTGTGTACTAACTCCATATGCTACTGTATGGAGTTGTGGGATGGTGTTGACTGATCTTCCCAAAAATCACCTCACCAGGTACTTATGACATTTTCAAACAGGGAAAGGCACTAATACAATCTCTTACAATTTTGTTAACAACATGTATATATATATATATATATATATATATATATATATATATATATATATATATATACATTTTTTAATACATGCCGTAAGCAACATGTATATATAAAAAGTGTGTAATAGCAGCATGGATAATGCAGTAATATATTACATGAAGGAACACATACAAGTTGAGAACAGCAGATAGAAAAGATACTAGGAGTCATAGCAACTAAAAAGAAAAGAAAGACACAGGATCATTTAGTTCTCTGTGCGGAGTGATATCCACTTAGCCTGATTTAGATTATGTAGCCTGACCGCGGTTGGGAAGAAGGACTTGCGATAGCGCTCCTAATCACACTTGGGGTGAAGCAGTCGGTCACTGACAGTACTGCCCAGTGCTGTCACGGTCTCATACATGGAATGGGAGTTGTTCTCCAGCAAGCAGCTCACAACGGACAGTATCCTTCTGTCACCCACTACTTGTACTGGGTCCAGGGGGTTCCCCAGGACAGAGCCGGCCCTTCTAATCAGCCTGTCAAGTCTATTCATATCCCTGGTTGGTAATGCTATTTCCTCAGCAGACCACTCCAAAGAAGATTTCTAATGCTACCACATAGTTGAAAAAGGCCCTAAGAAGTGCCCCCTGGACTCCAAAGGCCCTCAGCCTCCTGAGCAGGTAGAGTCTGCTGTGGCCCTTTCTGTGCAGCACATCCAGGTGATCATCCCAGTTCAGCTTATTATTGAGGAGCACACCCAGGTACTTATAGACTGTCCCCTTGATGTCCACCAGATTCAGGGTACTCGTCTGCTTACTAAAGTCCACCACCAACTCCTTGGTCTTCCCAGCATTACTCTTGAGGTGGTTCCGCTGGCACCAATCCACAAAGTCCACTTTAAGGTAAGAACTTCTTTATCCTCAACACCTCGTGCCATAATCAAAAAAGGGCTTCTTTGATGGTGGAGCATAATCCATTTCCCAATAATGAAGAAAAGTTACTGGACTTCATTTTGGCATTTTATTCCAACCTGATAAATTAGTAAACACTTCAACCATGATACGCTCTTGTCAAGTCATGCAAAAACCCAACTCATAACCATTTTAATTATAGATGAACACAAATGCCACAAAACATCACATCTCTCCAAATCTAAAAAAAAATAAAAAATACAATTGTTAACATGTAACAGAGTTCTGCATAAAATATTTCACATATCTAATAATACCTTCAAATAAAATATTTCAGCTTTTATGTTGGAACTATTGTTCTATAGTAACAAATAAGAGAGAACTATCAGGAGGTGAAATGGTCATCAATTAACAGAAGGACAATCTATTATATTATGTTTCCCACTCGCCAAATATATTTCCATGCTTACTAGCCATCATGAAGAAAAAAACAGCACACTGGTTTGAGGAATTGTTTCATAGGCACTTAAATTGATAATTGTTGGTCCATATGTGAACATCTAAGACAACATTACAGTCCTACAGAATGGTTTGTAGTGTGACGTCTACTTATTGTAGCTACGTCCACCTGTAAGATTTTCACCACCAAAGCAAAATTGATTCTGAACTGACCCAGGCCTGACAGTATAAGCACTGCTAAATATTTAAGATGTTAGAATACCATTGAAATTGGAAAGCACATGAAATAAAAGGAAATCCTAAGCGCCTTGGATCTGTGGGTATTAACTTTGAAATTGCTAAGGACATGAAATGAAGTGACTTTCTAAAGATATTGGGCATACTGTAAATTTTTGAAGATATCGGGCATACTATTTAAGGGAGAAGCAAGAGGATCAACAGCATAAAGTGCCAATGTGTGAGAGGCATAATTGACCTTAATACTTCGAACAGATGGGTTCCTTCTCAGGGTTAGGCCCGGAATTCCCTTGTTGCAATATACAGTAATAACAACAGATCCATGTATGCCATTTATGGAAAAGAAAGAAATAACTGACCATGTATCTTAACAGATGATTAAGAATATAGTATCACAATGGGGCAGATTTATTAAGACTGACATTTCTTATGAGAGTCTTATTAAGGCCCCTATAGGGCACATGGCATGACTGATCTATCATGATGCTCTGGCTTATTAATAAATCAGAAAACTGGTGTGAGTTATAATAAGCATGTTGGTCCGAAGCATTGCCATCCAGCTTGCCCCATTCTCCATCACGCTCTGCCAGCAGTTGTGGTAAGTGGTTAATGAGGCACAGAAAGGGGGATGTAGAACATGTCTTGGCCAAACGCACACCACATTATCACCCATCTAAGCCGTAAAACTGGTGCTGATGACAAATTCCTCCCAAAGTGTCTTCATATTCTAGCACTAGGTATTTTGAAGTGGGTCTAAAGGATGTGCCCAGTGAAATAAGGCTTCAAAATTTATAGCACAGTAGTAGCCTCTGTTCCTTTCCCAGAGCTATAAAAGACAGTGGGGGAGTTTACTAATCTAAATGTACCAGAATTCTGAATTAATTTCAGCTTAAAACTAGCACCCATGCTGTGGTCAGATGAGACAAAAATTGAGCTATTTGCCATTAACTCATCTCGCCGTGTTTGGAGGAAGAGAAATGGTACCTATGACCCAAAGAACACCATCCCCACTATCAAGCATGGAGGTGGAAACATTATGTTTTGGGGATGTTTCTCTGCTGAGGGCACAGGACTACTTCACCGCATCAATGGAAGAATGGATGGAGCCCTGTACCGTAAAATCCTGAGTGACAACCTCCTTCCCTCCGCCAGGACATTAAAAATGGTTCATGGCTAGTGTTGAGTGAATAGTATTGGAATCTATTCGTCGAATACCTCGCTCCCATAGGAATGCATGTAAGCGGTCGCACAGCAAGGGGTTAAGCGCTGTGAATCTTTGCCAGCCGCTAACACGCATTCCTATGGGAGCGAGGTATTCAAATCTACTATTCGCTCAACACTAGTCATGGCTGGATCTTCCAGCAGGACAACAACCCAAAACATACAGCCAAGGCAACAAAGGAGTGGCTCAGAAAGAAGCACATTAAGGTAATGGGGTGGCCTAGCCAATCTTCAGACCTTAATGCCATGGAAAACTTATGGAGGGAGCTGAAGCTCCGAGTTGCCAAGTGACGGCCTCAAAATCTTAATGATTTAGAGATGATCTGCAAAGAGGTCCAAAATTCCTCCTGATGTGTGCGCAAACCTCATTATCAACTACAAAAAAACATATGACTGCTGTGTGCGTGCTAACAATTATTAATTTGTGTTAGCCAGAAGGATCAAATACTTATTTCTCTATGCCAGGGGTCCTCAAACTTTTTAAACAGTGGGCCGGAGGCAGAGCAGGTCGCACAGACATCGGGAGCGGTGCCCTCCAATAGGTAAGTGAAGTGCACTCCATGGCCTGGCCTGAGCTCCCAAGGAGCTTCATTATAAATGCACGCCTGCCAGCGTTGTCGGCGGGGCCAGACAGAAGTGCTTGGCGGGCCGCATGTGGCCCTCGGGCCGCAGTTTGAGGACCCCTGCTTTATGCAATTGAAATAAATCTATAAAATGTATTCAATGTGATTTCCTGGATATTATTTTTGATATTTTATCTCTCACTGATAAAATTAACCTACCCTTAAAATTATAGGCTGTTCATGTCTTTGTCAGGGGGAAAAACAAAATCAGCAAGTAGAGATGAACGAACAGCGTTCGACTGAGTACATGTTCGATCGGATATCAGGCTGTTTGAGATGATCGATTCCAGTCGAACACCACGTGGCAAACTCACTAAAAATTTGATTCCGCTCCCACCTTCCCTGGCACTTTTTTGCACCAATAATTGCGCAGGGGAGGTGGGACAGGAACTATGACAATGGAGGCATTGAAAAAAATCGGAAAAAGCCATTGGCTGCCGAAATCAGGTGATCTCCACACTGTACGGCATTCAGCCAATCAACACTGGCCAATACTTTTATATGGGGAAATGTCATCTCCCGTATTATTAGTGGCGCAATACAGGGACTTTGGTGTGTTAGATGCTCCCAGACATGCTTCCCCTGCTGTCCCAGTTGCATTCCTGAGGTGTTGTCATCATTTGCTGAGGTGTCATAGTGGACTTGGTGACCCTCCTGAGTCGAATATTGGTTTCCCCCTAAAAGAGTATTTTTTTCTCCCCATAGACTATAATGGGGTTAGATAGTCATTCGAACAGTCGAGTTTTGAGGGGCTACTCGAATCGAATATCAAACTTGGAACATTTCACTGATCGCTCATCTCTATCAGCAAGGGATCAAATACCTATTTCCTTCACTGTATATACTGATGATATATATATATATATATATATATATATATATATATATATATATATTATTTTTTTTTTAATAATAATAATTGCAGCAGCACCAGCAAATCTGGGGATCATCCCACAAATTGCACGGCAGAAACCCCTCTCCAGGCAAAAGGGTTTGCAATAAAAAAAAAAAAAAAAAATCCAGTCTGCCAACAACTTGTATGGATGGAAAAATGTCCTTTTATTGGAAAAGTAGTGCACCACGTATCGGTCCATACTGGGACCTTTCTCATATATATACACACACACATATTTTATACTTTTCGGCACAGTAGATCGAAAACTTTTCAGTCATTATCCAAAAAAGTATTGTCTCGGATTCCTAGACAAAGAAACTCGAGTACTATGTGTTGGCTTAGACCTCTAAAGGATAGAAATGGCAACAAGAATTGAAGAAACTTTATGCCATTTAATATTTGAATAAAAGCAGTTTGCAGAAATGGGATCTCTCGGCAAGATTTTGTCAATTGTATTAGAATACACCGAGATGAATAAATAAGTTATGCTAAATAGGGGATCAAGCATGTAAGCTACGAAAAAATGTCAAGCTGTATGCAGCAGAGACAAATTAATATTCAAAAGGTTAAGGTGTCTCTGAAATGTATGTAATGAGTAACACTCATAGTTTGTTACTATAGGTTCATTGCCTCTAATGTTGAGGACGGCACATGGATAATTTACGATTCCCATTGTCCCCTCTGCGGGGATTAATTCTGAATTATTTATGTACCTATATGCTCACAGAACTGAAACATTTTAGTTAAAGTCAGTCGTTCACATCTAGCCCTGAAATTATTCAGCCCTTCTTGCTAAAACTGATGTTAGCCTCTTGTGATTTAAGTCATAACATTTTATTTTCAATTCCACTGAGGAAGCATTCGGCACAAGGAAAAAAATACATATGCTTCACTTTGAAATCTAAAAATATGTTTATCTGGATGCAGAATTGCAAATCGCATTTGTTGATTAAAACATTACGAGAGTCTGAGCCGTGGTAATAATGTCACAATATCTATATTTTAAGAGCAAGGGTTATATGAGTTAAGATAGGGGAAATGGCAATTTATTTGCCTGTGAGAATAAATCTAATTAGAATATTCATAGAGATGATATGGCTGTATTGTATTGTTTGTGTGGATTTAGAAACCTTCCTTTATTATACATTCCTCCTGTATACCAACATTCAGCCTATTCAATACAACATCCATTAGCCTTACTACTAGTGGGAAATACTACTGGAATAGAAAGAATGAAGCCTTGGCCACATGGACTATTTGGAATTACTGGTTCAAGACTTCTTGTAAAAGTGCTAAAAAAAAACAGTTATTGTTTAAAGAGGACCAATAACCTGGTCTGAAAATCCCAAGGACACACATCATCTCATAGGCACTGCCACTCTGAACATTCCAAATCTGTTCAGCCATTCCTAAGATATAAGCCCTTTAGTGTTGATTAGAGTATTCTAGCCATGCGAGTAGTAACACAGAGACCCCGCACCCAGAGAAGCCAGAGTGTTACCACCCACTTGGCTAGTAGCCCTAATATGCATCAACACTAAAAGGCCTTATATCTTTCAAATGGCTGATTTTGATGAACAAAAACCTTAGGGTAACACCATCTATCAGATAACGTGTGTCATTTTTAGACATGGTGACTCGCATATTTTATATCTATTGGTTTCCAGGCTATGACCTCAATGGGGAATCAGTGGAAATCCAAGAGGAGGAAGTTGTATTGCTACTGTAGTGCTCATAATTAGAGATGAGCGAACAGTGAAATGTTCGATATTCGTTTCGAATAGCCACTCAATATTCGACTATTCGAACGAATATTGAACCCCATTATAGTCTATGGGGAAAAATGCTTCGCTTCAGGGGATCCCACCATTCGACTCAGGAGAGTCACCAAGTCCACTATCACACCCCAGGAAATGATGCCAACACCCTGGAAAACAACTGGGACAGCAGGGGAAGCATGTCTGGGGGCAGCAAGTACCTTTATTATGTCGGGATCCCTGTCAGCTTGCGATATGCCGGAGCTGACTTTTTCCCATAGGAATGCATTGACCAGCGTTGATTGTCCAGTGTACAGAATTCGGCCAATCAACGCTGGTTCTGCTGGAGGAGGCGGAGTCTAAGATCCGTCCACAGCAGTTTCCATTGTGGTCCGATCTCAGATGTATCAGTGCTGAGACAGTACTGTGCATCTACGGAGTAGTTGAGCTGAGCGCACGGCCCAATGTAGCAGAGCTGGCAGATGTAGCAGAGCTGAGTAATCGAATAACTCGAATGGCCTGATATTCGATCAAATATGTATTCAACTGAACGGTGTTCGCTCATCTCTACTCATGATACATAAGGGCTGTAGACAATTCTATTAGCAAAGTAAATATAGACTGTTGTTGCAGTAATAGACACAAGATCGACAAAGACAGAGATGGATGTCAGTAAAAAAAGAAAAGCAGAAAACGGTTTATACCCTCAGCCATAGTGAGACCTTCTGCATAGTACCTTTGAATTGTACAGTGCCAGAACATGGAAGCCAAAAAAAATCTATGAGATCCTACTGTTCTTCAATAAACCTGTGGTTTTTATATTGAATTATATAACAATGTTCCATCACATACTATATTACATAGTCTAGAGCCCTGTTGTATGGATCCTCAGGAACTCTGTATGCTTCAAAAACAATCTCCACATGTGCATAAGGCCTAAGGAGTACACATCTATAGCACAATGCATCTTTCACATTGGAAATCTCAGATGAAAAAACACTATTATCACAAACAGGGGAAATGCGAGCCATAAATACCATGCTTGTCATGTAGGTTTACTCTAACTGTGCTGAGTGGATGTCAATTATTCAAAGAAACTGTTCCAGAAAATTGCTTACAAAGCTTTTTTCAATGAAGAAATATAAGTACCAAAATAGACTGCATGGGATATACTGCAACATTCTCTCATTGTTGTACAGCAAACATCTGGTCATTGAGGATTTTAAATATCACAAAAAAGAACCCATAAAAAATCCTTCTTGTGAACTCCAAAATAGGAACCTTTATAAAGAGTATAGTGTACCAGGTGCGTGCCTCTCAGTGATTTAGGCTCATCTTGAGAGGTCCATGAGATGCTCCTAAAATTTACGCCAACTTGTGCCAGTATACATTTATCACGCCAGAAAACCCATTCCCCTCTCCATCCACATCCGGCTCACTTTTAAGAGCCATGGCAAAACATGGTGGAAATGGGGGGAAAAAAGCCAAGTGTATAACACAAAAGTACAGTATAACATGTCCTCCTCACTGTATTTATTTGTGCGGCAATGCACTGCCTTTTTGGAGAGATAACAGACTTATCTCCTAAGGCTTTGTTTGCATATTACATTTTGATTGTAGTATTTTCATGCATTTCTTTAGGACTCCACTTCTTAGCCAAAAGAATACTTGAAACATTGAATTAAAAGAGATATTCTGAAACGTATAATACTTGTGTAGGACTTACTATTTTGCTCAGGAAGAATTGTATATTATTGTATATTATTATATTATTGGTATGAGTCTACATGGCTTTCATAGCTCACTACACCTTGCTGGTTACTGCTTCCTCGAATAGGCCTGCCAAAATGAGCTAGCCTCTGCTCCGGCAAGCAAAATTTCCATCTCGCCTCCATCTGTCATCTTCACCCTGTAGAGAAAAGGAGTGGCCATTAATTTTTATTTATTTATTTATTTTAAAGAAGTGGCCATTAAATAGGGAATCATCTCCCTTCCTGGGCAGATGATGTCAAACAGGCCACACCACCGAAGAGTAATGCAACTTCTTGCGTGGTGCAACTCAAGGGCTGTAGAATATGTTGGCATCGTACATCTAAGAGAAATAAATGGGCGCTACTACTTTCACCAATAAGGAATCGATGCATGATTCAGCTCCTGAAGGTTCTAGACACTGACCCCAAGATTACCTGCACCAACGTGAGCATGGACATTGCATAAAGCGCATCTCCTAACACGGTGCAAGTACATTATATATAGCTTGGCTAATACCATTCCCTAACTACATCAAAAGGTGCAGTTGGGACAGGAGTTTAATAGAGATGAGCGAGTACTGTTGGGATCAGCTGATCCGAACAGCACGCTCGCATAGAAATGAATGGACGTAGCCGGCACGCGGGGGGTTAAGCGGCCGGCCGACGTCAAAGCGGAAGTACCAGGTGCTTCCATTCATTTCTATGGAGCGTGCTGTTTGGATCGGCTGATCCGAACAGTACTCGCTCATCTCTAGAGTTTAACCCTTCCAAGCAAAACAGGCTACCAGTTCAAAGTGTATGTCTGCACCACCTTACAGACCTGTCTTTAGAATAGGTTATCAATAGAATATTGGAAGAGGTTCAACACTTAGCACCCACCCACACCTCACCCATTAGCTGTTGCAGTATATCAGTAATAGCTCTGTATACTGTGTATTGGTTTGGATGGTTAGTTATTTAATTAGTTCATTAGGCCTGGTTCACATCTGTGTTTGGGCCATTCCGTTCCCCTCTCCGCATGAAAAATACAGAGAGAAAAGTGCTGCAAGCAGTACTTTTTTCTCCGTATTTTTCATGCGGAAACTGAGCGGAAACCACATGAACCCCATTATAGTATTTTTAATATGAATTAGGTTTCCGTTCAGAGGGTCCCTAAGCAAACTCCCCAAACAGAAACCCATGGGCAGATGTTAGTTATAACAAGCTCAGTTACCAATTAAAAAGGACCTTTCATGCATTTGGGAACATGCGGTGTTATATACCACTGGAAAGCCGACAGTGCACTGAATTCAGTGCACTGTCGGCTTTTCCGATCTTTGTACCGGGTGAAGAGCTATCGGTGCTGGTACCATAGCTCTTTACAGTCAGAAGGGCGTTCCTGACAGTCTGTCAGGAATGTCCTTCTGCACAGCAGCGCCTATAGAGCTGTGCTGTGTGAGCGGGGAGGAACACCCCCTCCCCTCCTGATAGTGCTCGCTTCTGACTGTGAAGAGCTACGGTTCCGGGCACCGATAGCTTTTCACCCGGGGCACAGATCAGGAAAGCCGACAGTGTGCTGAATCCAAATCCATGAAAGGTTCCAGGGAAACATAGAGATAAGTACTGATTCTTTTTTTTTTAGTAGTAGTAGTTTTCTAAGTTAGATAAAATGTGGATTTTATATTCCACCTTAAAGTTTTCCTTGTCTGCAGACTCTAAAATCCAAGTCTTACACGGATGTACTGTATGTAAATTATTTTTAGCAAAATAAAGATTAATCTACTACATGACAAGCAGAATATATTAAGGAGCGGCATGAATGTGTAATACGAAGAAAGATAGTTAGCAGAACGGCAGCAGTAATGAACAGTATTTTAAGTCGGCATTTTAACCTTCGTGTCTGTCACTTGTGACCTTTTACCAACCTCGGCAAAGCATGATTTCTCACTTTTGCTAGTCTCTGCTGCATGGATGGATGTAGAATTTGACAGCAGAAGGTTTTACATGAAAAGAGAAAGTAGTTAAAAATCATGTTTTGTGATGATAGAGTACATTTATACAGTGTTCATTACCACTCTGGGCAGCAACCGCGCTGGCGGGATTGATTGGGTATGAGTAGCTTATATTGTATGAAAGGGAAAGGCGTTATTGACCTGCATGGGAGCAGAAGTGACCTAACAATGACCTCCTGTTCACCTGAAATTGACCTTGAAAACAACCTAGATTTCACCCCACGTGTAATAAAAAGTGCTGTAGCACAATGTGGACTATTAGACCTGACATATTGGTCATTTTTTACCCTGACTTTCTTTATAGAGACGTGCGCTGGGGGGGCAAGGGGTAGAATGATATTTAGAATTGTTGATTTTGCAGCTGCATTGTGTATGTTTTTTCATTCAGATTTATAGAGGGTCCCATGTAGACTTTGTTGGGCTTCACTATAAATTTTACAATTCATCATTATGCCTTCTGCAACAGTCCAAACTATCCTAAGACAACTGCTCTATCTGTTGCTGTGACCATAATGGGCTATAGAGATGATTTAGACGACTATATTGGTTATCTGTAATTGCATATAAATAATCCATGAGACTCCGAACAATGTCCTTTTATACTAACCTTGCTAGCCCCAGCAATTTCAGAAGCCAAAATGAGAATGTTATATAAAATTACTATAGTTTATTTGTATTATTTATATAGTATAACATATTTCCAGGTTTTTTTACAGCCTGGGAAACATTCAAACAAAATCAGACTTAATGGTTAAAAATTAAGAAAAAAATATAACAGAACATATAACAAAAAATAAACAGCCAAATTCCAATAAGATTTAGAAAAGACTTTATTAGCCCAAAGAGCAATCTATTTATCTTCCTTCTTTTCTTCCGCCCTCTCTTTCTTTCTTTCTTTCTTTCTCTTTCTTTCTTTCTTTCTTTCTTTCTTTCTTTCTTTCTTTCTTTCTTTCTTTCTTTCTTTCTTTCTTTCTTTCTTTCTTTCTTCCTTTCTTCCTTTCTTTCTCTCTCTCTCTTACTTTCTCATCACCAGGAATCTCTAAATATTTAGTGCAGTCATATTTTAAGGTTCTTGAGATAACAGGAGTATCCAGTGAGTCCAGGTACCTATAGGGTTAACATCAAGGCCTATAAGGTCCAGTTTCTGAAGCAATTGAAGAGGATACAGTATGTATTTTTTCCATTTACCTGGATTCCAGGCCCTTGATCTCTGGTGGACTCAAGGCAGTCCAGACTAACCATAGCTAGATCTTATGATTTTTTTTTTTCTACATTGCACAAAATATTGGATACTAGACCATATATTGGGTATTTGTATTTTATATTATACAACATTACGGTATACAATTCCTTAGGTGAATTCTACTGCCTTATCGGACAATAGTGTATGACAGAGGAAGAGTCCAGAACTGTAATATGTATATTTAAATATTCTGAAGTAAAGAAAAAAAAATCCTAACAGGACTCCTAAGATAGACAGTGAGAGTCCTGATTCCCCTGCCAAGACATAGTGACTGATAACTCTCCCTGTACAAATCTGTGTATGGAGAAGGCTATCAATCAGCCTGTGTGGGTGAACAAGCAGGACACTCAATGTCTCTCTGAAGAGTCCATTTAGGCTGGGGCCCCATATTATGGAAAAACTGCTGCTTTTTGAGCCAAAGGATGCTCTTATACTTCTGCCTTTTGCTCAATCCACTCCTGGCTTAGACTCAAAAAACTGCAGCAAAATGTTCAACCATAAAAGCAGCTTTCCACAGCATGAGGCCTCAGCCTTTCTCTGTTTTTTACTCAGATTGCTTGCTGTAAATTACATAAACCTATGACTTGGGGAGGAGGAATATATCCTTACTCCAACCAACTTACAAAGAGCAGGAACTATTTCTACCTCACTCCCTTTACCTTACCCCAATAAAGACCCGAATCACTTCTGGATTTAAATTGACCTGTTCAGCCCTATTTATTAAAACACCATATAAATAACATATAGACAATCACCATAAAATGGACGGTGTATAAATACATATAAATAAGTTACAGTAACAACTATATATCAGACTTAAAACCATTTAAGGCAAAGGCCCCATGGACTGTAAATGCAGCGCTAAAACGCTGCAGGAACAACCGTGGCAGGAATGCATTGCGGTTCTTCCCAAAGTGCTATGAACAGAAAGTTCACCGAGTTTTCCTCCGCTGACTTTCTGTTCCCATTATATCTATGGGAAAGCCACCGGCGTCTCTGTAGATATAATTGACATGCTGCGATTTACAGATTTCCACTGTGGATCTTTATCGCATGAATCCAATCCATTTTGCAATTACTGTAAAACACTGCGGGCAAATAACGGTGTTTCCAGCCCATGGGGCTCTGGCCTTAAAGTGCTTATATGAAACACAGACAACAATGGCGAGAGGCACCATCACTAATCTGCCCAGGCGCAAAATCCACATCGGGCTGAACTTTATCAACTTGTATGACCACAGGCCTGATCCTCCAAAGGGACCCAAGCCAAACTAGGGGACTTCCTAGGCTTTCACATTTCCCATCAGGATCCCCATACTACCAATGAGATCCTACAAAATGATCGATAGGCCTCTCACCCCCACCGATCCCTAGCCAAAAATACACACAACAACCAATGAAAAACAGGGGGGAATACTTCCTATTGCTAAACTCACAGACTGACCCTAAACTCACCCCAACATCACCTTTTAATGCCTCTGATCCCACCCTCATTTTTCATGGTCAAACTCTCCTATTACTTAACTCCTTCATTCCTGAATCCTCCCCCCTATCATGTAGTCCCTGATCCCTAAGTGTCTAGTGCCTTCCCTTATATCGCAAATCTCATCTTCTCATATATCTAACTGAAATATAAAGCTATAACGCTAAAGGTCTCAGCTAGCTTGTGAATGGTTAACTAAAACAAAAAGTTTACGTGGTTCTTTATGAAGTTCATCCAACAACTTTCCATACTTTAGTTTGAAACTTTTATCAAATATTAATAGTAACCCTGATGCAAGTGAAAACTACGAATAAGTAGCGCCACGCAAAAAAGTAAATAAAATGTTATATCAAGCTTAATAAACATTGAATCTATAGAACAGATTGCAGGTGATGTGTTATTTTTTTATTTTAGAAGGAAATAGTTTTCCCTGTAGCAATATCCATGCATTGATATAAGAGAATCTTCACCTGACCTTGAGTCTAATGTCAGATCAGATTATGTGGTTGCTTTTGTCATTTAAAGCCTTTGGATCTAACGCTCATTTCCTAGATCTAGCAGAACATCAGACCAAACAGGCATCTGTCAGAAAGAGTTCCCACAGGTTCTTTACTCTCTTCTTATTATGACCTAGACCGAAAATATTTTCCTTAACTGTTATATAAGCGATAGTTCACACTAGGAAAGAATTTCCACTGAACCAATATCAGTTCTATAAAAAAAAAAATTTTGAGTATTGTTTTATTCTTCTTATTATTTGTTGATTATCTAAGGAAGAAGTGTCAATGCTAATGCTAACTGACAATGCTAGTAGTTATTTCAAGAATCTGATAGAGTATTAGACTAAAGTATTATGCCTTTATTTCTTTGTTATTTATTTGTAGAGATGGGCAAACTGAAAATTCCAAATTATTCTTTTTTATGATACCAAAAAAGATTTAGATTAGTTTCTTCAGATCCCTGAGTATAATAGGTGGGGGCCCAGGGGAGGTGTAAAAAATATAAAAAAAATTCTTGTTGTGCCCGTGTCATCACTTAGGCCCAATCACAGGGTTCAGCTGTGACCCCTGGCATATGAAATCATCGAGGAGAGAGCACTAGATGCCACGAGGAAGCCCAAAAGAGATGAAGGAGAATATGATTATTTTTTAATTTTTGTCACCACGTCTGGGATCTGAAGAAAATCCAGAGTATAATAATGGCACTTTGACAAAACTTCGGCTGCATTTGCCTTAGAAAGCTAGAGATTGGATTGATACATTTCTAGTAATCCTGCGAGTGTTCTACACTATGTTTTATGCCGCTTTAAGTTGTGATTCGTAACAAACTTGTTTGACCCAAAAGTAAATTTTGGACCGGAGCTATCCAATCCCGAAATTAAAAGAATCCAGAGAGATTCTCCCATCTTTACTTATTTGTACAGTGAGAAACTTTAATAAAAATATTGAAACAAAAAAAAAAAGTGTGTTATTGTGTATCCACTAGAGGACATTTTGAACAGTTGTGTTATAGATACAAATAGTATAAAGGCAAGCTAATATAGCTGAGCAGCGGAGTATACTTTGTGATGATGACAAGGATTGAAACTTATAAAAAATAAATTATTTTTTTTTAAATTAACATGACTATAACCACTTAGCCCCATATACATAGTAAATGTGCATATAGAACCTATGAGGAGATCCTATGGGTCTCCTAAATAAAAAATGATGATGCTTCTAGTGGAGAATTCTCTATGATCATGTGTTGGAAGCATTTTTATGGATTCTATATTTAAAAAATAGTATGGCCCCACAGCAATCTTTGAGAGTATAGCCATGCAGATGTGTCCTTTCTTACCTTTCCTCTTGGCTGGACATATCCAGATATGTGTGTCAAGAGATTACTAACTTCTCAAAACAACAGAATTTGGGAATATTCTGTTACAAAGTGATATACCAAATGTGTCTATATGTGGCCACCCAGTAGTTATGTTGTGAAGTGTAGCCTGTCAAGAGTTTTGCTAGTACTGTATGTTGCAATTGGTTTCATGCAGTGGAATAACTAAAGCTTTGTAGACCCCGGTACAATCTTTTGTACTTAATCCCAACAGTGAATTCTTGATAATGATGCCTATGAGTGTTAAGGAGATTAATCCACCTTAGTATGGCTAGGGTAATCTGTGGGTCTCCTTGGCTTATGGCCAGATGGAAGCTGCAATCTCAATACTGATGCCAGTGATGATGGGCCCCCTAAGGCTCCTGGGCACTGGTCCAACTGCATTCTCTTCACCCCCTCGTGTTATGCCCCTAGTTTCATGTATTGAATTGATTTCATGAGAAATTAGAAGTCCTAGACCAAATTTGATTTAGGGTAAGGCCAAGTATTCAGGTCGAGACTCTTCCGATGGGTTGATCCGATGCTTGATTCCCATGATCATAGAGCAGGTCTTATTCTGCCATGTGACATCTGTGCTCCAGTGAATCAAAGGGGAACAGAAACCACTTGAGTGATAACGGGTCTGAGTCATCTGAGTACATTCCATCTTAAAATGCAGTCAGTCCTGTGCATGAGGCCTTAGGGTGGACAGTTTGGTATACGCTGCTAGGGGCGTAAAGGAACTCAATGTTCTTAAATAATAATAAAAAATAATACAAGGCACATGATGTATCTCAAAATGATCTAGATACGCTTTGTTTCTGTTTTATCATGAAATATGCTTGCATATAATAATATAATAGAGTACTTTTTTTAACTTTAGATATTATTTCTTTCCACTTTTCAATGTGTTCATAAACAAAGAACAAAGGAGTCAATGGAGACAAGTTAAATATAGGCAACCTATCAAATATTTCAATGTGCGATGAGGATAACTGCTTATAAGGGTTATTAGAAACACTTTTTCGGAGTAAAACATATTCTTGTAAATCCTTAGACAGATTATCCTCGTAATCGTGAATTAAATTAGTTGTTTTCAGTTAATAATCGCCAAAAATAATGAAGTTGCAATGCTTAGTCTGCATAATGTCTACATAGAACCCATAAATACTTTGTTACATTGGGGATTTCACTAAATAACGCAAGTAAGGCAAAACAGCTATAAACTCTAATAAATTAACATTAGAAATGATTCTTGAAAATATAATAAATAACGCGATTCCATCAATTTGGATAAGCAATGAAGAGGACATTGTCCAACAAAAATACATTCATGAATTTCCTACATGCTTCCAGATGTATTCACAGAACTTTTATTTTGTTTTCATGGTTCATCTGATGGTTATCACACATAAATAGTAACAAAAGCAGACACAGGACATACACCATGAGAGTAGGACACAAACGTGATTTGTAGGAAACGTTTTTGGTTATAAAGCATACTTTGTTTATTGAGAAAGTATATAAATTATATGGAGTGTTTGTGCAAAGCAAAGTTTTCAACCAGCCTGGTCTTTTTTTATTACTGGATTGGTTGGTAGAATTGACATTGCAATGGAAATGTAAAGCTTTATTAATTTTACAGCAGAAATATTAGAAAATCTTAATAATTTAACAAGTGCTGCACAACAGCATCTTAAGAATCTTAAACAACTATAAATATAATTAGAGATGAACGAACACTATTCGAAACAGCCGTTTCGATTAGCACACTCCCATAGAAATGCCGGTGTGCCGGCCGCTACCATTCATTTCTATGGGAGCGTGCTATTCGAAATGGCTGTTTCGAATAGTGTTCGCTCATCTCTAAATATAATTCCTTTGGTGACATTCTGTAAGTTTTTTAGCTATGTATGTTATTGAGAAGTTTGTATCATACAATAGTGCCTGACAAACATCCTAGTTACACACAGCCGTGCAACTAAAGTCTTGTGGGCCCCAGTGCGATTTTTTCCCCTACCTCATCCCTACAGCAAATTCTTGATAGTGATGGATAACTCCAAGAAACTCACCATGTACCAATCTCTGCAAAGGGACTACGCCATAGCCACCTACCTGGATAAAATGCCCCACCCCAAACACAGACAGACCCTTAGCCGGTACAGACAGCGCCCACAATCTACAGATTGAGACGGGGTGGCACAAGCAGTCCTACAAGCCATGGGAAAACAGACTGTGCCAATACTGCGACCAAGGGGCCCTAGAAGATGAAGCCCACTTCTTGCTACACTGCACCAAATACTCAGCTGTGAGGGCTGTCTACTTTGAAAGACTCTCTGTCCACATCCCAGACTTCACATCTGCAGATGAAAAGAGGAAACTCTACATCCTACTGGGAGAAGAGGAGTCCACTGTGGAGATCGCTGCCCAATGCGTGTCCTGCTGTCACCAAACAAGAGGAAGATGAAACTCCAAACACTATTAAATCCCCCACCCACCACCAAAACACCTTTAAGCCCCCCATCACCCGGCCACCCCACGCCCACCCATACCCACGTGTCCCAAACAAGAATGAGGAGAACCCAAGGAAACATGAACCCTCAACCCACAAAAATGGATAAAAAAAACAAACATTTCCATATTTTTTACAGTTTAACTTTTGCATAAAATAAGATATAATCTTTATCCTGCAGGTCAGTATGACCGCAGCAATACCAACTATATAATTAGCATTGTTATATTTCGCTACTTTTGCACAATAGAACCACTCTTTTTTTATTTTTCCATCAATGATGGAGACTGTAGTTTGCATTGGTACCATTTTAGTGTTCTGCAATTTTTTTTTCAAATTTTGTTTCAATATTCACCATGTAGGAATACTTTTATATTAAAAGCTGTTATGATATTGGTTATCATACAGTGATACTAATTATGTGATTTTATTATTTTTCCCTTTTTTACATAATAAAGCATGTCAGTGGATTTTTAATGTATTTCTTGTTGTTAAATTATGTTTTAATAATTGTATTAATGTACTTGTCAGTTCCAGTGTGGGATTCGATCAGGCAATATTCTAATCACTGACAGCCATATTATTAGGTCCTAAGAGCAGATCTGGTGGCTTTCACTGGTGGCTGCCATGATGATGGGGTGTCACTGTGTCAAATTCCTTGCATATTGCATTAGTCTTGATTTTGTGGACCACCCCTTTAAAGCAACTGTGGTAAATCTTAAGCTGTCTAGACCTGCCACCAGTTTTTGAATCATAGTGCAAGACAGAGTATACTTTATTCACTTCTATAACAGGATTATAGCTCCGTGGATGCTAAAATGTCTACTATAACTCTTCCTTTACCCAAATATAAGAAAAGGAATACTAAATATAGTAATGCTAAAATACAGAAAATCATAATGCCTGGTAATAGAAGACCTCTCAGCTCAGCTTCGTCTACCCTTCCCTTAGAGTTATAGATTAAATATAGTCTATATATTCTTTAATGTCACTCTGATATGGAGCTTAGTTGTAATATTTTAACACAGAAATATATTATTTTCATAAGGAGCTAAAAAGAAACACCTGGAAAGAATATAAGATTTTAAAGATAAGTGTGACATCGCATTCCTGAGACGAGAAAATTAGATGAGAAAAGCAGAAAATTATTGCAAGGATAGAGAAACAGGTATTATTTTAAGACCATTTTAAAGGCTATTGTATAAATTAAATATCAGTCTTAGTTTTATGTGTGAATTACTTTTGTATGAGGATTTCTCACAATCGAAGGTAAATTGTGCTGTATTATGAATAGGGTACTTATGGTATCATTATATAGGTGTTGGGATTATACTGTTATATATACCGTACAATCTGATGCTATTACATTGTACCAAACAGTATTACGGGGTGCATTATGATTAGCGTTATTGTGCAGGTATTATATTTATTATTTTTCAAGGGAAGTAAAGATAGTTTAATAATATAGACAACTATAAGGGTTGTTCTGTTTGCTTCATTATACATTATATATTACAATGCAGTTCAACATATTCTGCTATTATGTCCTGTGCATTTACTTTGGTATTTATAGCACTTTATTATACTATAGCACTATTCTATACTTTAGGCAAAGTATGGTGTTGCAAGGGCATTGTATAATGTGGGCACTGGGTGTCATTATTATTATTATTTTGGCATTGCATTAAGGATCATTCTAAATCTTAAAAAGATCCTATCATTGGATACGCTTTTTCTCTGCCTAACACATAGGAATAGCCTTAAGAAAGGCTATTCTTCTCCTACCTTTAGATGTCTTCTCCATGCCGCCATTTGGTAGACATACAGATTTTCTTCGGTATGCAAATGAGTTCTCTCGCAGCACTGGGGTGTCCCCAATGCTCCAAGAGAAATCTCCAGCGACGCCTCTATCTTCTTCTGGAACACCCTCTCCCTGTATCTTCTTCCGTCCTGGGTTTCAATCATCAATCTTCTAGGCATACTCAGTCGGCTCTGCCATCGGGCCTTGGGCAGAGCCAACTGCGTATGCCTAGAAGATTGAAACCCAGGACGGAAGAAGATACAGGGAGAGGCCATTCCAGGTGAAGATAGAGGCATCAATAGAGATTTCGCTCACAGGATTGGGGACGCCCCCAATGCTGTTTAAGCACTGAGGCACGCCCCCAGTGCTGCAAAAGAACTCATTTGCATACAGATGAAAACCGGGATTTCTACCAAACGGTGGTGCGGAGAAGACATCTAAAGGTAGGAGAAGAATAGCCTTTCTTAAGGCTATTCCTATGTGTTGGTCAGAAAAAAAGTATCCAATGATAAGATCCCTTTAAGCAGTATTTAAGTTGCAGTGATACAGTACTGATCTGCAGCAACACATGCAGCTGCACAATGTCCTGCACTTATCACTAATTTGTTAGGGGTGACTGAGGGGCATTTAAGCAATGGCTCCTCCGATCATCACACCAGAAGTTGGAGCAATATGTTACTCTACAGGAGAATCAAAATGAAAGGGATTGCCATGAGTCCTCCATACTCGAACTCAAATATCGTCAGATCTTAAGCAGAACCTGGATTTCTCGTTAGAGATGGTTTCAGTTCATATTAGAGATGAGCGAACACCGTTCGATCGAATATCAGGCCGTTTGAGGTATTCGTTCCCAATCGAATACCACGCGGCATACGCAGTAAAAATTTGTATCCCATCCCACCTTCCCTGGCGCGTTTTTTGCACCAATAACTGTGCAGGGGAGGTGGGAAAAGAAGTACAACAACGGAGGCATTGAAAAAAAATTGAAAAAACATATTGGCTGCCGAAAACATGTGACCTCCCATTTATAAGAACGGCCGCCGCCATATTCGCCAGATTTGCGGTCAGAGATAGGGAGAGAAACATATCTGCTGAGGGCTAGATAGGCATTAGCTTCAGATAGGCAGGGAAAAACCGAAGAACAACAGCAGCTCTTCTCAGAGCTATACACTGCAGGGACATCAGTCCAGCTTTCCACGGACGGTGGAAAACAGGAATACAGAACAGTTACTTGTTGCTATATATGTGCAAACCAGCTTTTGTTAGGGGTGTCCCCCCACAAAATAGCAGGAATCCACAGCAGTTACTTCTTGCTATATACGTTCCAACCAGCTTTCTCAGGGGTGTCCCCCCCAAAAAAATAGTAGGAATCCACAGCAGTTACTTCTTGCTATATACATGAAAAACAGCTTTTATTAGGGGTGTATAGACCATAAAAAGGGCATTACTATACATCAAAAAATGCGTAAGGCTAGCGCAAGGGGACGGGGATGAGGACGGGGACAAGGACGGGGGGGGGGGGTGGAAATGCAGATGTGGAGCAAGGTTTCGCTCAACCAATAGAGTCTACTGTGAATACTGCTCTGCGGCAGCAAGCATTGCGCTTGCCCACAGTCTCCGGCTTGATGGCCACATTAAGTAGGGTGCAGGATACAACCCTAACCAGGCCTGAGCACCAGGAAAAGGTGTTACAATGGCTGGCGGACAATGCTTCCAGCACTTTCTCCACCAGCCAGTCAGCCTCTACCTCAACTCCTCCTCCTACCCAACAGTCTGGTCCTCCTTCCTCACAACATGCCCATTCTTCCCAGCAAAGTAATCCCACCTTTCCCACCTCCCAGGAGCTGTTTTCAGGTCCATTCACTGTCCCTCTCTCTGTCCCACTATGTCCTTAATCACCAGAGGTAACAGATGAGTTGCTGTGTCCTGATGCACAAACACTGGAGCATCCGTTATCTCCTGTTGTTGTTGACCAGCAATCTGCCTTCAGGGACGATGACGAGACACAGTTGCCATCAGGGCAGCCTGTTGCCATCGTCAGTGTACAAGAGGAGGAGGAATTGGAAAAGGAGGTGGTGGATGACGAGGACACTGACCCGACCTGGACAGGGGGGATGTCAAGCGGGGAGAGCAGTGTAGATGTGGAAGGAAGTGCAGCACCAAAGAGGATGGCTAGAGGCAGAGGCATGTCCAGAGATAAGATAAGATAAGATAATCCTTTAATAGTCCCACCTTGGGGAAATTTCAGAATTTCAGAGGCAGAGGACAGCTGCTTCACCGAAGCCAGGGCACAGGCAGCAGGGCCAAAAATGTTCTCTCTTGTAGCCAGCCTATAAAAACTCCCACATCGAGGCCACGGTTTTCGGTGGTGTGGAATTTTTTAATGTATGTGCAGCGGACAAATATACTGCGGTTTGCACACTCTGCAACTCCAAACTGAGTAGGGGCTCTGAAAAAAGCAACCTTACGACCACTAGCATGTGCCGTCATGGCAAGCACTGGACTCAGTGGCAGAGAGCAAACGCAGGACAATCGTCATCCGGCGTTGCTGCCACTGCCTCTCCCACTGTTGCCAGTGCTGACGCTGCAGTCCAGACCAGCCGCTACAGCTGCGTTTTTTTTCTTAGGCCATTACTGGCTGGAGTTACTCCAGACAGTAGCAGGCCCTATTTACTTACCGATCCTGGCAGGGGCCCCTATGGGTTTTAATAGTATGTGCAGGGGCCACTATGGGGCATAATAGTATGTACAGGGGCCCCAATGGGCATAATAGTATGTGCAGGGGCCACAATGGGCATAATAGTATGTGCAGGGGCCACTATGGGGCATAATAGTATGTGCAGAGTCCACTATGGGGCATAATAGTATGGGCAGGGGCTATTATGGGGCATAATAGTATGTGCAGGGTCCATTATGGTCCATTATGGAATGTAAGCATATTTTCCTTTACATATCTACTGTATTTTTTTTTTCAATTGTTTTATGATTTGCTTTCCAGAAGATACAATAAGACTGTTCATCTTCATCTGGTATGAACTGTACCTCTCAATATGTATCTTTTTGTGACATTTTATTATGTGAGTCCAGTTACATTACATCAAAAATTATATTAAAATCTTTTTATTGCAGAGCAGAGAGACTGGAAATGTTCTCGTAGTTCAGAATTCAAATATCTGTAGAATTTACATTTCAGCTAACTTTCCTTAACATAGATACTCTTTACTATGAGGAACTCAAGAGATTAATTTAGCTGATCCTTTATCACTCAGAATGGTCAGCATAACCTGAAAAAAAAGCTTTTTACCACTGAATATGAAATGAAACAGCTTAAGATAAGTGTGGCTAGCTACAAATAATGATAGGGTTTTCTTGACCCACAAATTGGAAATGAAACCAAAGGTTTTACTTTCAACATACTAAATTTCAAATCCTTCGAGACCCAATTACTGGAAAATGCTGCAATACTTGAGATAGGATTTAACCCTTCACAATGGATAGCCCTCAACATACTGTAAAAACACGCAAAAACAAGTGTCAGTGTTTCCATTTCCATACTTAGTGAATCTAGTATTTATTATTGGACCAGTTCAATCATGCATGTTAGATCTTGTTCACAAAGTACTCGGTTAAATACATAAAAGGCTTGTATTAGAATGACAAGTTGTCACTCATTCCCACGAGTTAAAGTAGATGGTAAGTGTCTGATCGGTGGAGGTCTGTTTGCTGAAATGCCACCAAATCTGCAGCAGTTGCCCCACCAATCAAAGTCTACTAGCCATACTGTAGCCAAGGGATGTACTTGCAATGCTTGGCAATCTTAGAAACTTTGAATAAACCTGACTGTCTCACCATTTCAATGGGAACACAGGACGTCATGATCAGTGGAAGTCTTAGCCATCATACTGTCACCGATTCGACCCTTGTTATCAGTCCTATAGATGAAAAGCTTTGATTCTTAAAGCTTTGCATAAATATAAGCAAATCTGTCTCCCAAAATGTAAACAGGGAGACAGTGCCTTTGTTATGCTGCCCTCTATGGGAAGCACCCTGAACATCATGCACGGCTTTCCCAGAAGTCTTTACTGCATAATACGGGGTTATAACCAAATCAATTTCTCAGCTACGGACGGCACCATTTCTGTCTCTTTGAACTTCATCAGCGCAGCCTAGAGAGAACTGATTTGGTAGAAGATTATGGGGATAACGTCTATCCTTAGGGAGAGACCACCTTCTCAGGTGTGTGGAGACTTATACAGCCATAGTTGCTTCACTGCAAGGGATCATGGGAAGAATATGCAAATCTGTCTCCCAAGATGTAAACAGGGAGCCAGTGCCTCTGTTATGCTGCCCTCTATTTACATCTGTTTACATCTTGGGAGACAGATTTGCATATTCTTCCCATGTTCCCTTGCAGTGGAGCAACTATGGCTGTATAAGTCTCCACACACCTGAAAAAGGTGGTCTCTCCCTAAGGAGTGATGTTATCCCCATAAATATAAGCGTAATACTGCTGACAACTATGACAGGAATAGCTTGAAATGGAAAGATTGAGAGTCCTCAGTAGTTGATACCTTTTTAATGGCTAACAAAAAATGATATACATATTTTTGTTAGCCATTAAAAGTCCCATATTTATTCCCTCTTAGGGCAGAAAAGTTTTCTGCCCATGTGGGTTTTTTGGTGCGCCTAACCATGACGGGATGCTGATGCAATGCATTCTTCAGTGGATTTTTCTGAAGTAGAATTTTTCAGCCCTTTATTTTATGTACTTTAGGATCTTGTTCTCTGTGAATACCAGGAGGTTCTCTTTTATCCAGATTTGTAAACCTAATTCTTATCATGGTATGGTTTTTGTTCATGTTTCACACAATAACAGTTTTCATATTGTTCATGTTTCAGATGGAAATTTAAATATCTCGATGGAAATATGAATTTGAGAATTGATGGTGGATCAGTGGTTAGCACCGTCTCCCTGCAACGCTGCAGTCTACAGTTTGAATTCAACCAATATCTTCAAGGACATCATGATAGGGAATTTAGATTGTGAGTCCTATATAGGACAATGTTATGTAATGAATGAGACCTCACAGGTGGGTGTACGTTCCCAGCAGGAACTGACCAAATTCCCAATAGAAGGTGAGTACCAAAGAAATGAGGAGGCACTCGAGGAAGTTGTCTGCATGTGGTTTGCTTTAATTTCACATAGGTTTTACATCACAAAAGATACTGTTAAAGATACTGTAATTTAGGTATATCCAGTGATGCAACATTATTGGATGGGTTGAAAGTAGAGATGAGCGAACAACGTTCGATCGAATACATATTGAATTTTTACTGCGTTTGCCTCGTGGTATTCGATTGTAATCGAATACCTTGAGGCAAACGCAGTAAAAATTCGTATCCCCTCCCACCTTCCCTGGCGCGTTTTTTTGCACCAATAACTGCGCAAGGGAGGTGGGACAGGAACTACGACAACGGAGGCATCGAAAAAAAATCAGAAAAAGGAATAGGCGGCCGAAATCAGGTGACCTCCAATTTAGACGAATGGTTGATTTAACATTCGATTAATTTGAGAATGTGAACTATGTGACTGTGAGACAGGGATAGATGTACTGGCAGGGTTAGCTAGGGATAACCTTTATTTAGGGGGGAATGTTACTCGCCCAGCTCTTTGGGGCTCTATCTGGTCGGGATCCCTTGGCCGAATGCCATACAGACTACAGCATTTGGCCAATCAACGCTGGTTCTGCTGGAGAAGGCAGAGTCTGAGATCCATCCACAGCAGTTTCCATTGTGGTCCGATCTCAGATGTAGCATTGCTGAAAAGCGGAAGAGCTCAGTACACACAGAGATGCAAAACAGCTGAGTGTGCAGCATGGTTCAGCGCACACTCAGCACTGCTACATCAGATGCAGTTGAGCTGAGTGTGCAGCATGGTTCAGCGCACACTCAGCACTGCTACATCAGATGCAGTTGAGCTGAGTGTGCAGCATGGTTCAGCGCACACTCAGCACTGCTACAACATATGCAGCAGAGCTGAGTGTGCAGCAGGTTCAGCTGAACCCTGCTGCAAACTCAGCTCTGCTGCATCGGACTGCTACATCAGACACTGCTACATTGGCCAGCACTGCTACATAGGGCCATGTGCTCAGCTGGGCTACTCCTGAGATGCAGCCGAGCAGAGCGCATGCCCAGCACTGCTACATCGGAGATGAAGCAGAGCTTGGCGTTGGCTGAGCTCAGCTACTCCGGAGTAGCCAAGCTGAGCGCACGGCCCAATGTAGCAGTGTCCGATGTAGCAGAGCTTAGTGTGCAGCACTGTAACCCTGCTACACACTAAGCTCTGCTGCATCGGACTGCTACATCGGACACTTCTACATCGGCCAGCACTGCTACTCCGATGTAGCAGTGCTGGGCATGCACTCTGTTCGGCTGCATCTCCGGAGTAGCCCAGCTGAGCGCACAGCCCGATGTAGCAGTGCTGGCCGATGTAGCAGTGTCTGATGTAGCAGTCCGATGCAGCAGAGCTGAGTGTGCAGCAGGTGCAGCTGAACCCTGCTGCACACTCAGCTCTGCTACATTGGACACTGCTACATTGGCCAGTACTGCTACATCAGGCTGTGCGCTCAGCTTTGCTACTCTGGAGTAGCCGAGCTCAGCCAAGGGCCAGCTCTGCTTCATCTTCGATGTAGCAGTGCTGGGCATGCACTCTGCTCGGCTGCATCCCCGGAGTAGCCCAGCTGAGCCCGATGTAGCAGTGCTGGACAATGTAGCAATGTCCGATATAGCAGTGCTGAGTGTGCAGCCGGGTTCAGTGCACACTCAGCTCTGCTAAATCTCTGGTGTAGCAGTGCGAGCACTGCTACATTTTGGCATAGGAATGCATTGACCAGCGTTGATTGGCCGAATGCTATGGCATTCGGCCAATCAATGCTGGTTCTGCCGGTGGAGGTGGAGTCTAAGAGCGGTCCACAGCAGTCTCCATTCTGGTCCAATCTTAGACTCCGCCTCCTCACAGACGAGCCTCCGGCAGAACCAGCATTGATTGGCCGAATACCATACAGAGTACTGCATTCGGCCAATCAACGCAGAGTGCATTCAATGCATTCCTATGGGAAAAAGTCAGCTCCCGCAAACTGACAGGGATCCTGACATAATACAGTGACTTGGGCATGTTAGATGCCCCTAGGCATGCTTCCCCTGCTGTCCCAGTTGCATTTCAGGGTGTTGGCATCATTTCCCGGGGTGTCATAGTGGACTCGGTGACTCTCCTAAGTCGAATGGTGGGATCCCCTGAAACAAAGCATTTTTCCCCATATGCAGAGAAAAGAAAAGGAAATCCGGCACCCAGGACTCCGATGTAATAGTTAAAAATAAAACTTCTCTTTTATTGGAATTCATTTAAAAAGTTGGACATCTCAAAGGCATGCCATGATTAAGGTGATATAGCACCGAAACGCGTTGGCGTTGCAGCTACCACCTCTGCATGTGGACTTACCTTAACTTTGAGATGTCCAACTTTTTAAACGAATTCCAATAAAAGAGAAGTTTTATTTTTAACTATTACATCCGAGTCCTGGGTGCCGGATTTCCTTTTCTTTTCTCTGCATTGTGCTACAACTCCAGCCGGAGGGAGCCTTCTCCGTGCATCCATTCAGGATTCTCCACTGGACACCTGTCATCATATTCAATCTACTGAAGAACTGTGAGTCACCATTCTATTTCATTCTGAGTATATACTGAGGGGCTGAATGCTTGCACATACTTCTTGTTAATTTTTCCCCATAGACTATAATGGGGTTTGATATTTGTTCGAATAGTCGAATATTGAGCGGCTATTCGAAACGAATATTGAATATCGAATATTTTACTGTTCGCTCATCTCTAGATGAAAGTAATGGTCAGATGTGACAATTTGTACATGGTATCCCTCTCAAGGGGACCACAAGCTCATTGGTAAGCAGGAAACACCAAAACTTTGTGATGTGATTCCATAATACAATGTGACGATGTTTGTAAAGTGATGTGGAATATGTTGGTGCTATACAAGTAAGAGCATTGTTAATAATAATGAGGACATGGCAGGCGATAATCCAATAGATGATTGTGTTTTTAGGAGTAGGAACTGTAGAGCTAACATCAGCTGGTACTGGCCAAATAGATATAGAAAAAGTGTGAATAGAAGGGGCTAGTACTGAAAAACTCTTACAATAAAAGGTTCCTCGGTGCAAATGGAAAGGAAATAGCCCAAGTACAAGACTCACTAAAAGTGATGTCAGAGAACAAAGATGAAAAACAGGCTAGAACAATGTCCTCTACACCAAAGGAGCTGAGAATGTGTAGGAGTAGAGGGCGATCTACTGTGTCAAATGTAGCAGATAGATCAAGAACGATAAAAAGTAAGCAGTGTCTGTAAAGCTTTGCTGTCAAAAGATTGTTAGAAACTTTGTGGGAAAGACAAGAGACGAGCAAACCTTTAAAAAATCTGTTCTTTGATTTTCCAAACTTGAAATCTCGGCTTTGCTTCCAATGGTAAATCAATTCTACCATCTCACTCTTGACTTTCTTTAGGTGAATGGAGCATTTTGGGTTTTGTGAGCCATAGACATCTGACTTATGTAAGATATAACTTTTAGCCATTGAGATATCTATTTACACATATAGTGTTAAGTCCAACTCAGATGAAGGAAGATTGTCAATTATTGGGCTAAAAGAAGAGGCAGTGTATCGTCTTCCCTTTGTATTATGCATCAATCTCTGCTATGCATTATTGTCTGCAAACATGTCCTGTCTGTATGTCTAGCTATGCTCTTGTTTGTCTGTATCCCTGTATGCCATGACTTCATGTTTGAACGAATGTCCTTCTGTCTGTCAGCACGGAGCTATGTTATTCTTTTTTTTCTGTATGTCTGAACTATGCCATAGTCTCTGGTTTTTTATATTAGGGTGAACATGTCCTCTTGTTACGCATGTTTGGCATTTTGGCTTCCACCATGAACTTGGCGAGCATATAGCTTTCTAACTATGAAACTTTGTTTGCATTTCTGCTACTGTGTGGGCACATATATCCTGCAGTTAAGTAGTCCTGCATGGACATGTTTGTTCGTCCACTTTTTTTGTATATCTGCAACTGTGTGGACATATATATCCTTGGATGTATATCCTTCTGTCTGTTATATTTGGACACATCCTTCCATCTGTTATGTTATTATCATGTCTTGTTATCTGATCTTTTAGCCAGTTCCTAATATATTACCTCTGTTACCAGTCCCAAATACAAATACCTGTATTTCCACAGTGTTTGTATTCTATATGCTCCAATTTTAGTTTGTATTAACTCTATGGATTTTGCCTGAATCTGTGGTAATGTAGTTCTGTCCTGTTTGGACAGCTACAACCAACACAAAGACCACCTCAGGAGGTAGAGATCTGGAAGACCCCTGCAGAAAGGTCAACCAACAAGTTTAGATGTGGCCCAAAGTCAAACCGGTTTAGTAGCACAGTGGTTCCAAAATCTACTGCACTTTACACAAGACACACCATGATGCAGCAGGTAGTGTGAAATAAAGGTTCAGAAAAGGAGTCACCCATGAGGTTAACAGATAAGGGGAGCTGCTCAGGTACAACACTAGTTACATTTAATACGACCCTATGGTTTTAAATACAATTCTTATACTATCTAGGGAGTGCATAATACATATATTAGGTGGCCCCTACTTACTGCGTCACAAATCTGCCTAGTCCTTATTCTTGGACTTAAGATAACCATTACTTCTCCCTTATTATCAGTGTTGGCACATCACATAGGAGAGTCCAAGACACATAGGACAGTCTGAGAATCTGACTGTGAAAAATAAGGAGCCTGGGAATTGGTAGATAGGCAGTATAGTCTAAAGGCCACCAGGTACATATACTGAGCATATTTTTAATATATAAAATAAACGGGTTGCCTTTACTGATCCTACACATTAAAGAGGACCTTTCACCTCCTGGGGCACATGTGGTTTTATATACCACTCAACAGGCAACAGTGCACTGAATTCAGCACATTATCGGCTTTCACGTTTTGTGCCCCTGGTGAAGAGCAGTCAGTGCCGATACCGTAGCTCCTCACTGTCAGAAGGGAGTTTCTGACAGTCAGTCAGGAATGTTCTCCTCACACTAGCGTCTATTGCGTTGTACTCTGAGAGTGGTGAGAAGCTCCCCTCCCTCTTCTTGAATGACTGTAATGAAACGCCCTTCTGACAGTGAAGAGCTACGGTATCGGCACCGATAGCTCTTCACTGAGGGCACAGAACGTGAAAGCCAATAGTGTGCTGAATTCAGCGTACTGTCGGCTTTCTAGTAGTGTATTACACCACATGTGCCCCAGGAGGTGAAAAGTCCTCTTTAACCCAACCTCCTCCATCACAAATAATCTGTACCACTGATAGAGCAGCAGGTTCAATTGGCAGGTTCACTTTATGAATTAATTTCCAGGCTTCATTTAGCAATGACGTTTTAAGGAGCCAAATGAAATGTAGGACAAAAGATGAAGTACTGGTAAGCACAAGTCAGAAAGTGAGACCATTGTATATATGTGCACCATTATATATATGTAACCAGAAACAAATAAATAAATAAAAACAATATATATTAATATTTTATATTAGTATTTATATTTATAAATGAATACATATATTTACATATGAATATTATTAACCCAATCACTGAGCGGATGTCTAATAGAGCTGTGTACACACTGGTAATCAGGTTTCGAGCCCTGACACTCAGCACCGTTGGCGAGTTGGCTGAATACAGGTGCTGTTTATGCCTATTGTATTCTGCTTAGGGAATATACAATACGAGGTCAATTGCCTCCAGAGTTGGAACATCAGATAAGACCTAGTGGATATAACTTGACATGATAATAATTTTGTCAGTAATGGGCCTGGTTTTGGCCTAGCATTATTACATATCATGGCCAATTCTTTCCGTCAGCAATATCAAGCAACAAAAAAGCTAATGAGCATTTATGTGATTTTCATATTCCACATAGACAAATATAACTGGCATCCATAAATGCAATATACAGAGAAAAAAACTGAATATCGCAGTGAGTGGTTGAAATAGCAGTTTGTTTTTCTGTTTTTATCTGTAATTATCCATCTATTTCTCAGATTCATATAATTTCATCTACTTGATTCCCTCTTGACCTTGTGCCTGTAACTGAATCCTGACATCTGGCATGTGGCCCAGAAATATGAGGAAAATTGCTTATATTAGCGGCAAGCTGTATTTAGCTGAGCAGCATTGATTCAATGTTAGGACTATACTAAAAGTTGCATTGCTTTCCCATGTATTCTCTATTCTGCTCAAATCCCTTGTCATTAAAACAGATGTTTGGATTATCGTTCTGTAAACTATGTCAGAATTTCAATCTCTAGTATCTGTTCATTATTCTCTGAGGGTGATATTACAAATGTTCTCATGCTCGGTTAATGCTCATAGTGTTGCTTTTTTCCCACAAATGTTCCAATAGCATATTATCACTAATAAGGTTAAACAAAGCATGCTTCACTCCGGCTACTTTTATAGCAGATAAACACATAGTAAATATTTCTTAACTTCAAAGATGAAATGACCATCTGTAGATGGTATTGTCTGGGCCCTCACATGGGGAAGGCGCAGTTCACACAAGGTGCAGTTTATTGTAATATTATACAGACCTCACAAGTAAACTTTATGCATGCTATACACCTTGGTTTTTTAAAAGGATCTGACAACTATCCTCAGGGCCGGGTCCAGGTTTTTATGGGCCCTTGGGCGACAGAGCCTCAATGGGCCCCCTTGTGGAGGAGGCGGGAGTCGGGACACTGTGCGCCACTGCAGGCGGACGAAGCGAGTGACGTCACGCAGGAGCATGGTGTTACCTGCGCCATACCTCCCAACTTTTGAAGAGTAGAAAGAGGGACAAAATGTGCTGTGCGCTCTGCGCACCATGGCAAATTGAGCTCTGCCTACTTTTATGTTGACTCCGCCCATTGTCATTCATTTTTCATGTGCTCCCACACAGTATAATCCTCCCACACAGTATAATCCTCCTAAAGTCACCCGTACATTATAAACTTCCCCTTCATCTCTCCCCTAGTTTCATATACACCATTCCTCTGCCCCAGTTTCATGTCCCCCTCCATCTCTGTCCCCAGTTTCATGCTGTTCTCCCTCCTTCATCTGCCCCAGTCTCATGCCATTCTCCCCCCTTCATCTGCCCCAGTCTCATGCCATTCTCCCCCCCTTCATCTGCCCCAGTGTCATGCCGTTCTCCCCCCCTTCATCTGCCTCAGTGTCATGCCATTCCCCCTCATCTGCCCTAGTGTCATGCTGTTATCCCCTTCATCTTCCCCAGTGTCATGCCGTTCTCCCCCCTTCATCTGCCCTACTGTCATTCCGTTCTCCCCCCTTCATTTGCCCAGTTTCATGGGCCCCCTTCATTATGTTCCACCTTAATGTTTAACACAAAACAAACACTTACACTCGCCTTCCAATGCTCCCCCGCCGCTCTCACTCCACTCACATAGTTGTAGGCCTGATGTAACGTCATCACATCGCACCTACAAATGCAGAGGCCGGACCGCAGCGTTAAAGCAGGAGCGTAGCTGTGAAATCTCCTGCTTTAATCGCCTATGTATTCAGCTCATCGGCATCCGACGGACACAGATGAGCTGAAATCTGGACAGGCAAGTGCTGGGGTGGGCAAGTGCCAGGGGGCCCCAGAGGCTTTGTGGGCCCTGGCACTTGCCCGACTATGCCGTGTGCTGACGCCCCGACTATCCCGACATATCTGCTCTCACCCCACAAAGTAAGGGTAAGTTCACACGGGGTTTCTTGGACTGGAAACTGAGGCAGAGGCTGCCTCAGGTTCCGGTAAAAATTATGGGTACGGTCCAAAATACAGAGCGCAATCCGCTCCGGATTAGGTCCAAATGAATGGGCCTAGTCGCGAGGCAAATCCGCCTGAAAGAATAAGCATGTGGAATCAATGATTTCAATGGGAGCTGTCTTTTTGGTCAGGATTTTGAGGCGGATACAGCCTCAAAATCCTGACCAAAACCCCCTGTTTGAACTTACTCTTACCATTCTGTATTATCTTTCCTCATAATGTTGTATTGTGCCATTAGGCTAGGGCCCCGCATTGCGGAAACGCAGCATTTTTTTGTTGCAGATTTTGTTGCGTATTTTTAAGCCAAAGCTAGAAGTGGATTGAGCAGAAGGGAGCTTCTTATATATCCCATTACTTATGTAGCCATTCTTGGCACAAAAAACGCAACAAAATCTGCAACAAAAAAAAGCTGCATTTCCGCAATGTGGGGCATTAGCCTTACACTGCTATTTCACCTCAAGCCATTACTATTTTCCCATTCATATCATAAGAGGGCTTATTTTTTGCAAGACAGGTTGTAGTTCATAATGGAGCCATTTACTATTCTATATAATGCACTGGAAGATGTAAAAAAAAAAAGAGAGAGAAATGGGGTATTTAGAAAAAAAAACTGCATTTATGCCATTCTCTTATAGTTTTTATTTTTACGACATTTACTTTGCAGCCAATGTGATATGTTACCTATATTCTTCGGGTTGTTATGATTACAGTAATTTACTATATATACTCGAGAATAAGCCGAATTTTTCAGCACAGTTTCTGTGCTGAAAAAGCCCCCCTTGGCTTATACTCGAGTCAAGCAAAAAAAAAAAAGTTTGTTTTTTTTTTTGTTTTTTTTTTGGGGGGGGAGGGTCTATGACCAGCCGCAATAGTAATGTATAGAATATCCCATAAAATAGTGAAAAAAAAAGAAGCTTTAAAAAAATATAATAAAAAAAATAAAGTAAATAAAAGTTCTAAATCACTCCTTTCCCTAGAATAAACATAAAAGTAGAGAATTACTGTGAAACACATACACATTAGGTATCCTGTGTCTACTGAATATAGGGGATCTGCAGTGCTCCTGTTCCGTCAGGAAGGGTTAATAGGAGCACTGCAGATCCCCTATATTCAGCCAGGCTGAATTCCAAGTGGGGGGAAAAAAAACAGTCCTCAAGCTCAGGGAAGGGGCAGACAGACAACCAAAACACCCCCTCCCCTTCCCCAGCAACTACTGTACCCAAAAACTCCGACCATTTAACATTTTGAAATTTTCCGGTAGCTGCTGCATTTCCCTCCTCGGCTTATACTCAAGTCAATAAGTTTTCCCAGTTTTTTTGTGGTAAAATTAGGGGCCTCGGCTTATATTCGAGTCGGCTTATACTCGAGTATATATGGTATATCGTTTTTGTTACACCTTAAAGCGGTTGTCCAGGAATTGGATATATTACAGAGGAGGCTGAGGAAGGTATAACATAGAAAAAAGTCATACTTTGTAGGACTTATATTGACAAAGGCAAGGCATCACCCGAATGGACAGCAGCGGACACTGGAGCACCGGGAACAGGTTAATATGACTTTGTTTTTGTTATATCTTTGCTGGCCTCACCTGTGATTTGTCCAATTCCTGGAAAACTTGAAAAGCAAAAATCCAAACTTTGAAAAAAAAAACTCTTGGAGTTGCTTTATTTTAACACCCATAACTTTTTTAATTTAATATTTTCTAATATGGGTCTGTATAAGGAGTCATGTTTTACAAGGCAGGCAAAATAGCTCTTTTTATTTTTTCCACTACGGTGTTCAACATTAGAGATGAGCGAACAGTGTTCTATCGAACTCATGTTCGATCGGATATTAGGCTGTTCGGCATGTTCGAATCGAATCGAACACCGCGTGGTAAAGTGCGCCATTACTCGATTCCCCTCCCACCTTCCCTGGCGCCTTTTTTGCTCCAATAACAGCGCAGGGTAGGTGGGACAGGAACTACGACACCGGTGACGTTGAAAAAAGTAGGCAAAACCCATTGGCTGCCGAAAACATGTGACCTCTAATTTAAAAGAACAGCGCCGCCCAGGTTCGCGTCATTCTGAGCTTGCAATTCACCGAGGACGGAGGTTTCCGTCCAGCTAGCTAGGGCTTAGATTCTGGGTAGGCAGGGACAGGCTAGGATAGGAAGGAGAAGACAACCAACAGCTCTTGTAAGAGCTAAATTCCAGGGAGAAGCTTGTCAGTGTAACGTGGCACTGACGGGCTCAATCGCCGCAACCCAGCTTTCCCAGGATCCTGAATGGAATACACTGTCAGTGTATTCCCGTATACCCGATATATACCCCGATACCCGTTCCAACGGTGTGCCCCCCCACCTTCACCCCAGAAATACCCTGCAAGTCCCCTAGCAATAGAATTGGGGCTATATACACCCACAATTTTTACTACTGGTATACAGTGCCATTGTCTGACTGGGAATTCAAAGAATATATTGGGAATACAAATACCCTCATTTCTTGCTACTGCCATATAGTGCCAGTGTCTGACTGGGAATTCAAAGAATATATTGGGGTTACGTGCACCCACAATTTTTACTACTGGTATACAGTGCCATTGTCTGACTGGGAATTCAAAGAATATATTGGGAATACAAATACCCTCATTTCTTGCTACTGCCATATAGTGCCAGTGTCTGACTGGGAATTCAAAGAATATATTGGGGTTACGTGCACCCACAATTTTTACTACTGGTATACAGTGCCATTGTCTGACTGGGAATTCAAAGAATATATTGGGAATACAAATACCCTCATTTCTTGCTACTGCCATATAGTGCCAGTGTCTGACTGGTAATTCAAAGAATATATTGGGGTTACGTGCACCCACAATTTTTACTACTGGTATACAGTGCCATTGTCTGACTGGGAATTCAAAGAATATATTGGGAATACAAATACCCTCATTTCTTGCTACTGCCATATAGTGCCAGTGTCTGACTGGGAATTCAAAGAATATATTGGGGTTACGTGCACCCACAATTTTTACTACTGGTATACAGTGCCATTGTCTGACTGGGAATTCAAAGAATATATTGGGGTTATAAATACCCTCATTTCTTGCTACTGCCATATAGTGCCAGTTTCTGACTGGTAATTCAAAGAATATATTGGGGTTACGTGCACCCACAATTTTTACTACTGGTATACAGTGCCATTGTCTGACTGGGAATTCAAAGAGTATATTGGGAATACAAATACCCTCATTTCTTGCTACTGCCATATAGTGCCAGTTTCTGACTGGGAATTCAAAGAATATATTGGGGTTACGTGCACCCACAATTTTTACTACTGGTATACAGTGCCATTGTCTGACTGGGAATTCAAAGAATATATTGGGGTTATAAATACCCTCATTTCTTGCTACTGCCATATAGTGCCAGTTTCTGACTGGTAATTCAAAGAATATATTGGGGTTACGTGCACCCACAATTTTTACTACTGGTATACAGTGCCATTGTCTGACTGGGAATTCAAAGAGTATATTGGGAATACAAATACCCTCATTTCTTGCTACTGCCATATAGTGCCAGTTTCTGACTGGGAATTCAAAGAATATATTGGGGTTACGTGCACCCACAATTTTTACTACTGGTATACAGTGCCATTGTCTGACTGGGAATTCAAAGAATATATTGGGGTTATAAATACCCTCATTTCTTGCTACTGCCATATAGTGCCAGTTTCTGACTGGTAATTCAAAGAATATATTGGGGTTACGTGCACCCACAATTTTTACTACTGGTATACAGTGCCATTGTCTGACTGGGAATTCAAAGAGTATATTGGGAATACAAATACCCTCATTTCTTGCTACTGCCATATAGTGCCAGTTTCTGACTGGGAATTCAAAGAATATATTGGGGTTACGTGCACCCACAATTTTTACTACTGGTATACAGTGCCATTGTCTGACTGGGAATTCAAAGAATATATTGGGGTTATAAATACCCTCATTTCTTGCTACTGCCATATAGTGCCAGTTTCTGACTGGTAATTCAAAGAATATATTGGGGTTACGTGCACCCACAATTTTTACTACTGGTATACAGTGCCATTGTCTGACTGGGAATTCAAAGAGTATATTGGGAATACAAATACCCTCATTTCTTGCTACTGCCATATAGTGCCAGTGTCTGACTGGGAATTCAAAGAATATATTGGGGTTACGTGCACCCACAATTTTTACTACTGGTATACAGTGCCATTGTCTGACTGGGAATTCAAAGAATATATTGGGGTTATAAATACCCTCATTTCTTGCTACTGCCATATAGTGCCAGTTTCTGACTGGTAATTCAAAGAATATATTGGGGTTACGTGCACCCACAATTTTTACTACTGGTATACAGTGCCATTGTCTGACTGGGAATTCAAAGAGTATATTGGGAATACAAATACCCTCATTTCTTGCTACTGCCATATAGTGCCAGTGTCTGACTGGGAATTCAAAGAATATATTGGGGTTACGTGCACCCACAATTTTTACTACTGGTATACAGTGCCATTGTCTGACTGGGAATTCAAAGAGTATATTGGGAATACAAATACCCTCATTTCTTGCTACTGCCATATAGTGCCAGTTTCTGACTGGGAATTCAAAGAATATATTGGGGTTACGTGCACCCACAATTTTTACTACTGGTATACAGTGCCATTGTCTGACTGGGAATTCAAAGAATATATTGGGGTTATAAATACCCTCATTTCTTGCTACTGCCATATAGTGCCAGTTTCTGACTGGTAATTCAAAGAATATATTGGGGTTACGTGCACCCACAATTTTTACTACTGGTATACAGTGCCATTGTCTGACTGGGAATTCAAAGAGTATATTGGGAATACAAATACCCTCATTTCTTGCTACTGCCATATAGTGCCAGTGTCTGACTGGGAATTCAAAGAATATATTGGGGTTACGTGCACCCACAATTTTTACTACTGGTATACAGTGCCATTGTCTGACTGGGAATTCAAAGAATATATTGGGGTTATAAATACCCTCATTTCTTGCTACTGCCATATAGTGCCAGTGTCTGACTGGGAATTCAAAGAATATATTGGGGTTACGTGCACCCACAATTTTTACTACTGGTATACAGTGCCATTGTCTGACTGGGAATTCAAAGAATATATTGGGGTTATAAATACCCTCATTTCTTGCTACTGCCATATAGTGCCAGTTTCTGACTGGTAATTCAAAGAATATATTGGGGTTACGTGCACCCACAATTTTTACTACTGGTATACAGTGCCATTGTCTGACTGGGAATTCAAAGAATATATTGGGGTTATAAATACCCTCATTTCTTGCTACTGCCATATAGTGCCAGTTTCTGACTGGTAATTCAAAGAATATATTGGGGTTACGTGCACCCACAATTTTTACTACTGGTATACAGTGCCATTGTCTGACTGGGAATTCAAAGAGTATATTGGGAATACAAATACCCTCATTTCTTGCTACTGCCATATAGTGCCAGTTTCTGACTGGTAATTCAAAGAATATATTGGGGTTACGTGCACCCACAATTTTTACTACTGGTATACAGTGCCATTGTCTGACTGGGAATTCAAAGAGTATATTGGGAATACAAATACCCTCATTTCTTGCTACTGCCATATAGTGCCAGTTTCTGACTGGTAATTCAAAGAATATATTGGGGTTACGTGCACCCACAATTTTTACTACTGGTATACAGTGCCATTGTCTGACTGGGAATTCAAAGAATATATTGGGGTTATAAATACCCTCATTTCTTGCTACTGCCATATAGTGCCAGTTTCTGACTGGTAATTCAAAGAATATATTGGGGTTACGTGCACCCACAATTTTTACTACTGGTATACAGTGCCATTGTCTGACTGGGAATTCAAAGAATATATTGGGGTTATAAATACCCTCATTTCTTGCTACTGCCATATAGTGCCAGTTTCTGACTGGTAATTCAAAGAATATATTGGGGTTACGTGCACCCACAATTTTTACTACTGGTATACAGTGCCATTGTCTGACTGGGAATTCAAAGAGTATATTGGGAATACAAATACCCTCATTTCTTGCTACTGCCATATAGTGCCAGTTTCTGACTGGTAATTCAAAGAATATATTGGGGTTACGTGCACCCACAATTTTTACTACTGGTATACAGTGCCATTGTCTGACTGGGAATTCAAAGAGTATATTGGGAATACAAATACCCTCATTTCTTGCTACTGCCATATAGTGCCAGTTTCTGACTGGGAATTCAAAGAATATATTGGGGTTACGTGCACCCACAATTTTTACTACTGGTATACAGTGCCATTGTCTGACTGGGAATTCAAAGAATATATTGGGGTTATAAATACCCTCATTTCTTGCTACTGCCATATAGTGCCAGTTTCTGACTGGTAATTCAAAGAATATATTGGGGTTACGTGCACCCACAATTTTTACTACTGGTATACAGTGCCATTGTCTGACTGGGAATTCAAAGAATATATTGGGGTTATAAATACCCTCATTTCTTGCTACTGCCATATAGTGCCAGTTTCTGACTGGTAATTCAAAGAATATATTGGGGTTACGTGCACCCACAATTTTTACTACTGGTATACAGTGCCATTGTCTGACTGGGAATTCAAAGAGTATATTGGGAATACAAATACCCTCATTTCTTGCTACTGCCATATAGTGCCAGTGTCTGACTGGGAATTCAAAGAATATATTGGGGTTACGTGCACCCACAATTTTTACTACTGGTATACAGTGCCATTGTCTGACTGGGAATTCAAAGAGTATATTGGGAATACAAATACCCTCATTTCTTGCTACTGCCATATAGTGCCAGTTTCTGACTGGGAATTCAAAGAATATATTGGGGTTACGTGCACCCACAATTTTTACTACTGGTATACAGTGCCATTGTCTGACTGGGAATTCAAAGAATATATTGGGGTTATAAATACCCTCATTTCTTGCTACTGCCATATAGTGCCAGTTTCTGACTGGTAATTCAAAGAATATATTGGGGTTACGTGCACCCACAATTTTTACTACTGGTATACAGTGCCATTGTCTGACTGGGAATTCAAAGAATATATTGGGGTTATAAATACCCTCATTTCTTGCTACTGCCATATAGTGCCAGTTTCTGACTGGTAATTCAAAGAATATATTGGGGTTACGTGCACCCACAATTTTTACTACTGGTATACAGTGCCATTGTCTGACTGGGAATTCAAAGAGTATATTGGGAATACAAATACCCTCATTTCTTGCTACTGCCATACAGTGCCAGTGTCTGACTGGGAATTCAAAGAATATATTGGGGTTACGTGCACCCACAATTTTTACTACTGGTATACAGTGCCATTGTCTGACTGGGAATTCAAAGAATATATTGGGGTTATAAATACCCTCATTTCTTGCTACTGCCATATAGTGCCAGTTTCTGACTGGTAATTCAAAGAATATATTGGGGTTACGTGCACCCACAATTTTTACTACTGGTATACAGTGCCATTGTCTGACTGGGAATTCAAAGAGTATATTGGGAATACAAATACCCTCATTTCTTGCTACTGCCATATAGTGCCAGTGTCTGACTGGGAATTCAAAGAATATATTGGGGTTACGTGCACCCACAATTTTTACTACTGGTATACAGTGCCAATTTCTAACTAGGAATTCAAAATGCGCAAGGCTCCCGGAAAGGGACGTGGACGAGGCCGTGGGCGAGGTCGGGGGAATGGTTCTGGGGAGCAAGGTAGCAGTGAAGCCACAGGGCGTCCCGTGCCTACTCCTGTGGGGCAGCAAGCATTGCGCCACTCCACAGTGCCAGGGTTGCTTGCCACATTAACTAAACTGCAGGGTACAAACCTTAGTAGGCCCGAGAACCAGGAACAGGTCTTGCAATGGCTGTCAGAGAACGCTTACAGCACATTGTCCAGCAGCCAGTCAGACTCTGCCTCCTCTCCTCCTATTACCCAACAGTCTTGTCTTCCTTCCTCCCAAAATTCCGAAGCTTTACAGAACAATAACCCAAACTGTCCCTGCTCCCCAGAGCTGTTCTCCGCTCCTTTCATTGTCCCTCAACCTGCCTCTCCACGTCACGATTCCACGAACCTAACAGAGGAGCATCTGTGTCCAGATGCTCAAACACTAGAGTCTCCTCCATCTCCGTTCGATTTGGTGGTGGATGACCAGCAACCCACCCTCATCGACGATGATGTGACGCAGATGCCGTCAGGGCATCCAGTTGACCGGCGCATTGTGCGGGAGGAGGAGATGAGACAGGAGTTGGAAGAGGAAGTGGTGGATGATGAGGACACTGACCCGACCTGGACAGGGGGGATGTCAAGCGGGGAAAGTAGTGTGGATGTTGAGGCAGGTGCAGCACCAAAAAGGGTAGCTAGAGGCAGAGGCAGAGGTCAGCAGCTTAGGCGAAGCCAGGCCACACCCGGAATCTCCCAAGATGTTCCAGTTCGTACCCAGCCCCGAAAAACTCCCACCTCGAGGGCACGTTTCTCGAAGGTGTGGAGTTTTTTCAAGGAATGCGCCGAGGACAGATATAGTGTTGTCTGCACAATTTGCCTCTCGAAATTGATTAGGGGCTCTGAGAAGAGCAACCTGTCCACCACTTCAATGCGCCGTCATTTGGAATCCAAGCACTGGAATCAGTGGCAGGCAGCAACGGCAGGACAAAGGCCGCCTGCCGTTCACGCCACTGCCACTGCCTCTGCCACTGCCTCTGCCTCTGCCACTGCCACTGCTGACTGTGCTGGCGATGCACTCCAGAGGACGAGCCAGGACACCACTTCATCTGCCTCCGCCACTTTGTTGACTTCTACCTCATCCTCCCCTGGTCCTGTCTTATCTCCTTCTCCTGCACCATCAAAGGCACCATCAGGCGTTTCTTTACAACAACCCACCATCTCTCAGACATTGGAGCGGCGGCAGAAATACACTGCTAACCACCCACACGCGCAAGCCTTGAACGCCAACATCGCTAAACTGCTGGCCCAGGAGATGTTGGCGTTCCGGCTTGTTGAAACTCCCGCCTTCCTGGACCTGATGGCAACTGCGGCACCTCGCTATGCCGTCCCTAGCCGTCACTACTTCTCCCGGTGTGCCGTCCCCGCCTTGCACCAGCACGTGTCACTCAACATCAGGCGGGCCCTTAGTTCCGCGCTTTGCACAAAGGTCCACTTGACCACCGACGCGTGGACAAGTGCATGTGGACAGGGACGCTACATTTCACTGACGGCACACTGGGTGAATGTAGTTGAGGCTGGGACTGCTTCCCAAACTGGCCCGGTGTACCTCGTCTCCCCGCCTAACATTCCTGGCAGGGACACGAGAAGAACACCCCCCTCCTCCTCCTCCTCTACCGCCTCCTCCTCCGCCACCGCCTCCTCCTCCGCCACCGCCTCCTCCTCCGCTGTTAGATTGACCCCAGCTACGAGTTGGAAACGTTGCAGCACTGGCGTTGGTAGACGTCAGCAGGCTGTGCTGAAGCTGATCAGCTTGGGGGACAGACAGCACACTGCCTCCGAGGTGAGGGATGCCCTCCTCGATGAGACGGCAATATGGTTTGAGCCGCTGCACCTGGGCCCAGGCATGGTCGTTTGTGATAACGGCCGGAACCTGGTAGCAGCTCTGGAGCTTGCCGGACTCCAACATGTTCCATGCCTGGCCCACGTCTTCAACCTAGTGGTGCAACGTTTCCTAAAGAGCTACCCCAATGTTCCAGAGCTACTGGTGAAAGTGCGGCGCATGTGCGCCCACTTTCGCAAGTCGACAGTAGCCGCTGCTAGCTTAAAATCTCTCCAGCAACGCCTGCATGTGCCACAACACCGGCTTTTGTGCGACGTCCCCACACGCTGGAACTCAACGTTTCAGATGTTGAATAGAGTGGTTGAGCAGCAGAGACCTTTGATGGAATACCAGCTACAAAACCCTAGGGTGCCACAAAGTCAGCTGCCTCAGTTTCACATCCATGAGTGGCCATGGATGAGAGACCTTTGTGACATCCTACGGGTCTTTGAGGAGTCCACAAGGAGGGTGAGCTCTGAGGATGCGATGGTGAGCCTTACAATCCCGCTCTTGTGTGTTCTGAGAGAATCCCTGATTGACATCAGGGATAACTCAGATCACACAGAGGAGTTAGGGATAGCATCCGATCCGTCACAGCTGGAGAGTAGGTCCACACATCTGTCCGCTTCACTGCGTTTAATGGAGGAGGAGGAGGAGGAGGAAGAAGAGTTGTCCGATGATGTGATGGTGATACAGGAGGCTTCCGGGCAACTTCGAATCGTCCCATTGTTGCAGCGCGGATGGGTAGACATGGAGGATGAGGAGGAAATGGAGATTGAACTTTCCGGTGGGGCCAGAGGAGTCATGCCAACTAACACTGTGGCAGACATGGCTGAGTTCATGTTGGGGTGCTTTACAACCGACAAGCGTATTGTCAAAATCATGGAGGACAACCAGTACTGGATCTTTGCTATCCTTGACCCCCGGTATAAAAACAACATCTCGTCTTTTATTCCGGTAGAGGGGAGGGCCAATCGCATCAATGCTTGCCACAGGCAATTGGTGCAGAATATGATGGAGATGTTTCCAGCATGTGACGTTGGCAGCAGGGAGGGCAGTTCCTCCAGTAGGCAACCAAGTTCTCACCGGTCCACACAAACGAGGGGCACACTGTCTAAGGTCTGGGACACCTTGATGGCACCCCCTCGCCAAAGTGCCGCCACGGAGGGTCCTAGTGTCACCAGGCGTGAGAAGTATAGGCGCATGTTGCGGGAATACCTTTCCGACCACAGCCCTGTCCTCTCCGACCCCTCTGCGCCCTACACGTATTGGGTGTCGAAGTTGGACCTGTGGCTTGAACTTGCCCTATATGCCTTGGAGGTGCTGTCCTGTCCTGCCGCCAGCGTCCTATCTGAGAGGGTGTTCAGTGCAGCCGGTGGCATCATCACTGACAAGCGCACCCGTCTGTCAGCTGAGAGTGCCGACCGGCTCACTTTGATAAAAATGAACCACCACTGGATAGAGCCTTCATTTTTGTGCCCACCTGTGTAAAGCACCCCAACATGAAACTCCATGTCTGTACTCAACCTCTCCAATTCCTCCGCATCCTCATACTCATCCACCATAAGCGTTGCACAATTCTGCTAATACTAGGCTCCCTCCAACATGATTTCCCCCAACTCTGCTGGTTAGAGGCTCCCTCCACCCTGATTTCCACCAACTCTGCTGGTTAGAGGCTCCCTCCACCCTGCTTTCCCACAACTCTGCTGGTTAGAGGCTCCTTCCACCATGAATTTGCCCAAACTGGGCTGTTTAGAGGCTCCCTCCACCATGAATTGGTCCAAACTGGGCTGGTTAGAGGCTCCCTCCACCATTAATTGGTCCACACTGGGCTGGTTAGAGGCTCCCTCCACCATGAATTTGCCCAAACTGGGCTGTTTAGAGGCTCCCTCCACCATGAATTTGCCCAAACTGGGCTGTTTAGAGGCTCCCTCCACCATGAATTGGTCCAAACTGGGGTTTTTAGAGGCTCCCTCCACCATGAATTGGTCCAAACTTGGCTGTTTAGAGGCTCCCTCCACCATGAATTGGTCCAAACTGGGGTGGTTAGAGGCTCCCTCCACCATTAATTGGTCCAAACTGGGCTGGTTAGAGGCTCCCTCCACCATTAATTGGTCCAAACTGGGCTGGTTAGAGGCTCCCTCCACCATGAATTGGTCCAAACTGGGTTTTTTAGAGGCTCCCTCCACCATGAATTTGCCCAAACTGGGCTGTTTAGAGGCTCCCTCCACCATGAATTGGTCCAAACTGGGCTGGTTAGAGGCTCCCTCCACCATGAATTTCCCAAAACTTGGCTGTTTAGAGGCTCCCTCCACCATTAATTGGTCCAAACTGGGCTGGTTAGAGGCTCCCTCCACCATGAATTGGTCCAAACTGGGGTTTTTAGAGGCTCCCTCCACCATGAATTGGTCCAAACTTGGCTGTTTAGAGGCTCCCTCCACCATGAATTGGTCCAAACTGGGGTGGTTAGAGGCTCCCTCCACCATTAATTGGTCCAAACTGGGCTGGTTAGAGGCTCCCTCCACCATTAATTGGTCCAAACTGGGCTGTTTAGAGGCTCCCTCCACCATGAATTTGCCCAAACTGGGCTGGTTAGAGGCTCCCTCCACCATGAATTGGTCCAAACTGGGGTTTTTAGAGGCTCCCTCCACCATGAATTGGTCCAAACTTGGCTGTTTAGAGGCTCCCTCCACCATGAATTGGTCCAAACTGGGGTGGTTAGAGGCTCCCTCCACCATTAATTGGTCCAAACTGGGCTGGTTAGAGGCTCCCTCCACCATTAATTGGTCCAAACTGGGCTGGTTAGAGGCTCCCTCCACCATGAATTGGTCCAAACTGGGTTTTTTAGAGGCTCCCTCCACCATGAATTTGCCCAAACTGGGCTGTTTAGAGGCTCCCTCCACCATGAATTGGTCCAAACTGGGCTGGTTAGAGGCTCCCTCCACCATGAATTTCCCAAAACTTGGCTGTTTAGAGGCTCCCTCCACCATTAATTGGTCCAAACTGGGCTGGTTAGAGGCTCCCTCCACCATGAATTGGTCCAAACTGGGGTTTTTAGAGGCTCCCTCCACCATGAATTGGTCCAAACTTGGCTGTTTAGAGGCTCCCTCCACCATGAATTGGTCCAAACTGGGGTGGTTAGAGGCTCCCTCCACCATTAATTGGTCCAAACTGGGCTGGTTAGAGGCTCCCTCCACCATTAATTGGTCCAAACTGGGCTGGTTAGAGGCTCCCTCCACCATGAATTTGCCCAAACTGGGCTGTTTAGAGGCTCCCTCCACCATGAATTTGCCCAAACTGGGCTGGTTAGAGGCTCCCTCCACCATGAATTGGTCCAAACGGGTTTTTAGAGGCTCCCTTCACCATGAATTGGTCCAAACTTGGCTGTTTAGAGGCTCCCTCCACCATGAATTGGTCCAAACTGGGTTTTTTAGAGGCTCCCTCCACCATGAATTTGCCCAAACTGGGCTGTTTAGAGGCTCCCTCCACCATGAATTGGTCCAAACGGGTTTTTAGAGGCTCCCTTCACCATGAATTGGTCCAAACTTGGCTGTTTAGAGGCTCCCTCCACCATGAATTGGTCCAAACTGGGGTGGTTAGAGGCTCCCTCCACCATTAATTGGTCCAAACTGGGCTGGTTAGAGGCTCCCTCCACCATTAATTGGTCCAAACTGGGCTGGTTAGAGGCTCCCTCCACCATGAATTGGTCCAAACTGGGGTTTTTAGAGGCTCCCTCCACCATGAATTGGTCCAAACTTGGCTGTTTAGAGGCTCCCTCCACACACACTCAAACACACATGTGCATACACGCAAGTACAGTTAAAAGAAGACTCATGTTGATCAAGTTCAAACAAGGGATGGTAAATGGAACAGAAGAAGGAAATAATCAATTCATATATTTCATAAGCATCAATGCTATTTTGCACTAAGCCTTTTTTGAAACTGCCAGCTGTGACTGTTGTGACCTGCTCCTGGGTAGGCTACTCCACAGATTCACAGTCCTTACAGAGAAGAAGTCTTGTCTGCTCTTGAGCTTAAACCTTTTTTATCATCAGACGGAGGGAGTCCCCCCTCAGCAGAAGACGGAAACCTGAGAACGGAGAACGGACGCTGGTGTGAACCCAGCGTTAGCTGCACTGACCAAAAATTGAGAGGATATTCTAAGATTGGGCCATCAATATTTAAGCCCCATAAAACCCCTTCAGATATCACATTTTGAATTTGCCCAAACTGGGCTGTTTAGAGGCTCCCTCCACCATGAATTGGTCCAAACTGGGCTGGTTAGAGGCTCCCTCCACCATTAATTGGTCCACACTGGGCTGGTTAGAGGCTCCCTCCACCATGAATTTGCCCAAACTGGGCTGTTTAGAGGCTCCCTCCACCATGAATTTGCCCAAACTGGGCTGTTTAGAGGCTCCCTCCACCATGAATTGGTCCAAACTGGGGTTTTTAGAGGCTCCCTCCACCATGAATTGGTCCAAACTTGGCTGTTTAGAGGCTCCCTCCACCATGAATTGGTCCAAACTGGGGTGGTTAGAGGCTCCCTCCACCATTAATTGGTCCAAACTGGGCTGGTTAGAGGCTCCCTCCACCATTAATTGGTCCAAACTGGGCTGGTTAGAGGCTCCCTCCACCATGAATTGGTCCAAACTGGGTTTTTTAGAGGCTCCCTCCACCATGAATTTGCCCAAACTGGGCTGTTTAGAGGCTCCCTCCACCATGAATTGGTCCAAACTGGGCTGGTTAGAGGCTCCCTCCACCATGAATTTCCCAAAACTTGGCTGTTTAGAGGCTCCCTCCACCATTAATTGGTCCAAACTGGGCTGGTTAGAGGCTCCCTCCACCATGAATTGGTCCAAACTGGGGTTTTTAGAGGCTCCCTCCACCATGAATTGGTCCAAACTTGGCTGTTTAGAGGCTCCCTCCACCATGAATTGGTCCAAACTGGGGTGGTTAGAGGCTCCCTCCACCATTAATTGGTCCAAACTGGGCTGGTTAGAGGCTCCCTCCACCATTAATTGGTCCAAACTGGGCTGGTTAGAGGCTCCCTCCACCATGAATTTGCCCAAACTGGGCTGGTTAGAGGCTCCCTCCACCATGAATTGGTCCAAACTGGGTTTTTTAGAGGCTCCCTCCACCATGAATTTGCCCAAACTGGGCTGGTTAGAGGCTCCCTCCACCATGAATTGGTCCAAACTGGGGTTTTTAGAGGCTCCCTCCACCATGAATTTGCCCAAACTCTGCTGGTTAGAGGCTCAATCCACCCTGATTTTCAAAACAAATGTTGGTGCCAACCTCAACTTACTACAAGGGCCAAATTCACTGCTGGTGACAAGCTCTCCTCACTGCAAGTGCCAAATACACATGTTTCAAGGTGTTTTCCTACTGTCAGAGAGGTGGTATTGAGTGTGTAAAGTGTGTAGTTGTTAGGCTGTGATGTTGGGGTAATAGAGGGTCTTTGGTGTGTTAGATGCCCCCAGACATGCTTCCCCTGCTGTCCCAGTGTCATTCCAGAGGTGTTGGCATCATTTCCTGGGGTGTCATAGTGGACTTGGTGACCCTCCAGACACGGATTTGGGTTTCCCCCTTAACGAGTATCTGTTCCCCATAGACTATAATGGGGTTCGAAACCCGTTCGAACACACGAACATTGAGCGGCTGTTCGAATCGAATTTCGAACCTCGAACATTTTAGTGTTCGCTCATCTCTATTCAACATATTTGAAAAATATTTAAATACAGTTTCCGTTTTTACCTAATGTTCCTGTGTTTGTTTACTTTTAGTTGGGATTTAGGAAAGGGGGGGAGGTATTTGAACTTTTATGGTTTTTTAGTTTTTTATATACGTTTTAAAAGGCTTTTCCTTTTTTAGACCCTCTAGATCAGTAGTTCTTAACCGGGGTTCGATCGAACCCTAGGCCATGTGCACGGTTCATTTTGTGTACCAGTAAAAAAACATATACCTATGTCTTGAATTTGGAAAAAAAATCATATTTGATTTATCACTAAAGAAGGGTTCGGTGAATGTGCATATGAAACTGGTGGGTTCGGTACCTCAGACAAGGTTAAGGTACCACTGCTCTAGAGTACTTGAACCCTATAGGGTTTTATCACATCTACAATATACTGCAATATTAATGCATTGCAGTATATAGAGAAATCCATCCACTTCTATTACAGAAATAATAATAACAATATGTAATAATATGTAATAGAACCTTATCGAAGACGGGCCTAGGAGCTTTCAATAGGTTCCCAGCTGCCATAGATATAGGATGCCACTGATGGCTCCCTTAGACATTTGAACTTACATTCTGTACATTTTTTTAAAAAAACACCCCCATAAAAAAAAAAAAAGAAACATCTTTATGTGTAAATTTGGTTGGTCAACTTGAAGAGATCTCCACCTTTCTTCCGAATCCTATAGGACTTCCACCAGTATTAAACGCACATTCAATTGTTCAATTGACCCCCCCCCCGCCACGCCACGCCACGCCACACACACTCAAACACACATGTGCATACACGCAAGTACAGTTAAAAGAAGACTCATGTTGATCAAGTTCAAACAAGGGATGGTAAATGGAACAGAAGAAG